>NW_015386755.1:51007-93643 GCF_001527695.2 Protobothrops mucrosquamatus
TCAGCCTCTGCCGTTACTTACTCTGTTGCAATCTCATTGACTTTAATTTGATCACTTACACCTTTGGCATTAGTTTCAGATCACTCCCTAGTACAGTGATATTAGAGTTGAAAGCTCAAAAGGGATTTTTCATGCTACGTTGTCCTGCTCCTTAGTGTCCTTCAGCATTGTTGTATATCTTCAGCCATGAGACTGGGTCATAGGGGCATTTGTGCAGAATTAAGCTACTGAGGACAGAAAAGATGAAGTGTTATATCAGTCAGACCAGATCAGACTAATAATCTATCAAGCACATCTGTTCCTTGCTTCACAGTAACTGGTTTCAGATGCTACAAGGAAAACCGGGCCGGGGAGGTGGGGAGAGAAGCCGGCAGTCAGATTATCATCAGAGGTATTGCTTCTCCTTTCATTCATTTTACTGTGAAAAGGAATGAAAGATGTCCAATGTTAGGGACTTGCTGTATAAGAAAGGAAAAGGGAAGATGCAAATGTGTTTTTAGGCAGGGGAAGAATAAAGGATGCTTTTAATACAAACATAAGATGGCCAGATCAGCAATGATGATCTCACAGATTTTTTTGTCTGTGTGGATGACATTAGAAAACAATTTAAAACATCTACAACAAAGAAAACATAGACATAGCATCTAAATTAAAAATTCACCCAATCCTATAATTTTGGCATAATGGACCATAATGTGGCATAAAATAGAGACACATAAACATGGTGCAATCTTTCATTTCTCTTTTACAATTACATTTTGGGATAAAAAAAATTGCCTTCCATCATGTTCTCTCTCACATGCAGCACTGGACACAATTCAAATAAAATTGCATCCATCAATCTGAAATTTTGAAAGACAAGAAGCGATTCCCAGCATGAATACACTATGAAGTGCATTTGAAAATATTTTTAAGTGATAATTTATATAGAAATCTTTATTTTCCTATAATGCTTTTTAGTTTATGTACTGGGAAGTGTAGTTTTTCTCTCTCCTTTTTTAAGCCTTTCGAATGGCTCAACTGAGCAAAGCTTTTAATGTTTTTCCTTAAATAAAAACCTGTAGAGTATATTTAATGTACTTTAAAGAAATTACTTTTAAAGGTACCACCACTTCTGCAGTTTCTCATCAAGTTTGCATTGCCTGCTTTTTAGGTACCTTCCTTTTTCAGTTCCTAGATTTTTTCTCCTTATTATAAACATATGTCCATACATGAAACACACATTGAGATCAACCTCTTAATGCTGTAACCTCTTGTTTTGTTTTGTTTTTTTAAAAAAGAAGGAACATGCATCACAGATAGCTTCTGAAATGTGTGATATATTGTGCTCAAATATTTGCATAGCAGTTCCAAGTAAGGTACAGTTAAGTATCTTTGACACTTAGATTAATGATCTTATGACTTCCCCACCTTTTTTGATGAGCAAGTTTATTGTTTGAAAATTAATAAGTAGCAAGGACGTGAAAACAGATATGCAGAAAAGCAGCACCAAAAAGTCTATGGGAGCAGTGCTCCTATTGAAAAAGCCTTTGGAAATGGGTGAGGAGAATTGTGTCCAGTATCTCCTGGAGTTATGCTACTGCCTGCGAACCTGAGAATTGTAATTCCAGTCTGATTCAATAGAAGAAAAATGCATTGTTTTTGTCTCTCATCTTGTGCCTGTTCACAATGCACTCCCATTGACTCAGTGTTGAATCCTGGTGATTGTCTGGATTAGTGTTTGCAGTTTTCCTAGTAAGATTTTAGAAGTGGTTTGCCGTTGCTGCCTTTATAGGGATAAGAGAGATGGCTCAAGGACACCCAGCTGACTTTGTGCTTGAAAAGGGACTAAAACCTCTCTCCCGCTTCTAGCCCAGTATCTTAATATCTACACCAGACTGCTCCCTGAAAGTAAGTATAAATAGGTCTAAGGTGTCCCTGGTGCTCTCTGAACTTGCTTATTTTCTTGCAGACATTTTATTACCATAATAGGTAACATCATCAGGGCTAGTAAGGAGTGCTGTTTGCTGTCGGTTTATATTATGGTGTCTTGCCTGTCTGGGTGGATGGGGATGATCTTAGGGATTCTTTGGTTGGGCTGTTTACTAATGACTCTTTGGCAGTTTCTTGACTGGAGTATTTCTAACTTGATTGTTGGTCTAAAGTTGATCTTGGAGTTAATCTATGCTGATCTGAGTGCTGATTACTGGTGGAGAGGTACTGGAGTCTTTTTCTCTTTTGGGCTGGTTGATTGTCTCTTTTGCATAGTCTGTAGATGTTGTTAATGTCTATGTGTCAATTGATGGCTCATTTGTCAGAGTGACAGGCTTCTAGAAATTCCCTGGCATTTTTGGATTTTGCCTGGTCTAGGGTTGTCACATTTTTCCAGTTGAAACTATGGTTAAATCTGTTGCAAAATTAAATAATTTTCGTCATGCCTTTTGACTGCCAGTTGGTGTTCATGGATGCGTNCTTCTTCTTCTTCTTCTTCTTCTTCTTCTTTACTTCCTCTTTTATTGCTTCAGGTGTCAAGAGAGATACAAAGTTCCGGTTCTTGCTCTTCTAGCAGCCTCAGCCATGGTTATTTGATGTGGTTGTAGTGTACTTTTGATGCTGTAAGTGTCCATGCACTGCCACTGGTAACATAGGGTAGGGATGAGCATGCATGCCTCTTTGTGTTGATCGGTACTGCTTTGTACTGTAGGAATGGAGCTAGCTGTCCTAATACTTGGATTGAATTAAAGCATCATTTGTTACCAAGAATGAGTATCAAAAGGAAAAGAAATCCTATGTGAATTCCTTTTAGGGTTTATGATGGGAATGCATGAGAATTGTCTGTTTCATTTTACCTGCAAAATAAAACATAGATATGTAGAGTTGTCCATGTTTTTGTAAATGGTTCTGCAGTATGCCCATGCCTCTTACAGCTGAATCTTTTTTTTTAATTGTCTGCTTTCTAAGAATTCCTTAACAGTGAATCCCTCTTCTTGTCAACCAGAGGTCCAGCATTGCTCACAAATGCTTCCTACAGAGGATCCCCAAGAAGAGACCATAAAACCATGGCCCCCAGCTAGTTGCAGAATTCTGGGAGCCAGTCGTCTTAGGCAAGTCATTTTGCCAAAAGCTACACTTTTGTGTTTTCAAATGTTCACCCACTTCCTCCCTTAACCACTTCTGGAAATGGCTTGTAAATTGCTTTTGGATATTAAGAAACTTCAGAAAGTCAAGTTTTATTACAATGGGTGACTGTCCTTCAATCCTTAGAGAAAGAGGTTTTTTGTAGCTTTAAGAATTTAAAGGAAATTACTTTCAAATAAACAGCCAAGGGTGGCTAGAATGTTGAGTTTTGAGTTACAAATAGACCAAAGGACCAGACTGACCAGGAATAAGATTCTGAAACTAATTGTAAGACTCCTTCTTGTGAGTGATTTAAAATCCTGCTAAAACATATGGAGATTTTGAATCTCGATGTAAGAAATCTTTCAATAGAAAAATGTTGTGGACTAGTGAAAAACACGATAAAAGAAGACTTTGAAGGTTGGTAACCAGAAATAACTAAAGATTATAACTAAAGGAGAAGAGATCTCCTGATATGAAATGGAGAAAAGTACTTTAATATTGAAAGAATTCAAGGCTATTTGACAAAATTAATTCAGAACTTCCATCCTTTTAGGAGGAGCGATAGAAGAGGATACAACTAAGGATACAACAGTCAGGCTGTTGTTTTGCATATGGATTTTACAATGATAGGCAACAATAATAACATGAGCAAATATGTTACACAGGATTTATAGATGAAACTAGCTGATTTTCTTAATAGCTATAAAGGATTCACAAATAATAAATTAGAAGAGTGACTTGTATGTGTGAATTTCAACCCAGAAAAGTGAATTGGACAACTTCCTTTTCTTGGACTTATGGAAGAGATGCATTACGAAGGAACATCTAATTAAAGATAAAGAGAAAATGAAAAGAAATTAGCTTTTCAGGATGAAGGCCTCTTTCACATGATTCCCACCAATAAGGTCCTGAAGCTTTCTTTTGCCAATTGGGCCCACAATACTTGCTGATGTCGCTGATCCAGCTTGTTTTAGGTCTCTTTCATAAACACTTTTTATCAAGTGGGATGTTCTATGGCTGCCTTGAACCATCTGCCATCAGTTCTTTTTGCTATGTGACCAGCCAATTTCCATTTCAATTATTTTACTTTCTTGATGATACTATATATTTTCATTTGTTCTCTAACCCATGTGCAGGTCTTTCTATCTTGTCTTGTAATGCTGAGCATGAATCTTTCCATGGCACTTTGTGCCACTTGTAGATTTTGTATTGATTGTGAGGTTAGTGTCCATGTTTCCCCAGCATATGTTACAGCAGGTAGCACACACTGATCGAAAACACATATGTTATATATATGGGGAAAAGAAATTTTGTTATATATACCTTGCAACTCTTAATAGACTTTTGCTGATTGAATGAGGAGACATTATTATTTGTTAAGAGATAAAAAAATGAGACATGAGATGGAGAGATTTTGGTTGAACTGTTAGAGAAAGTGATAAGTTTCTGAAATAGTTTATATTTATCTTGAAGAGGGAAGCCATTTCTTTACACATCTTTCTTTTATATTTTCCTTTCTCCCTTTTTTTCCTCTCTGCACATTTTATTTTTTAAATATTTGTACTCATTTTCATCTTTGTATTTTTAAACTTTAATAAAATTATTACAGATACTGCTGCAAAGAGGACCACAATCAGAACAAACACTAGAACTTCTAGTGACATAAAAAGTTCTAATGCAAGTGTAATTTCTAATTATATAAAGAACTTGAACAATGACTTAGACATTGTTTTTTTAAGAATAGGAATTTAGACTTGAATATTTAATAGTAGTTTTACTCTGAGTTCACTTTTGAAAATTAAACTTTATAACTTTCAATATTTCCTGAACATTAATATTTGATTTGCCAAAAAGGTCTTCTATGTGTGCTAGAGGCATCAGCAAGTGTTAACTAGAAAGCTACACTGTATTTTATGAAATATATATTTTAACAAGCATTGGCTGTAATTATTATTATTAATGAGTTTGCAGCTCTTACATTGAACTGGTAGCTTTAAATGTTATCTCCTTATTATGTGGTTATTTCTGCAAATATATGAGAAGGAAAATTGAGGATTAACTAGGGGTTATAAGAAAGGGGTTATAAGAAAGTTATTCCCAGGAGGGAAGCCAGGGCTTATAAGAAAGTTATTCCCAGGAGGGACAAGCTTTCATGTCAGCCTTGTCGGCCTTTTTTGTTAGCCCCTCCCCAAACAACCCATGTTCAATGCCATCAAAGTTACATCAGTTCACAAGAGCAAGTAATCATCTGGTCATGTCAAGCCCAGAATTCCAGAAACGCAAGTATAAAAGTAAGAACTAGTTATTTTAATAGACCAGAATTTGACATTTTCCCCATTGTTTCAGTGGAATTTCTATGTACTATAGGTTTCTTATTGGATATTTTGAAGAATGCTATGCTATCCTTTCTTTTTTCTTGTCATCTTAAAGAGGTAGAGAAGACATATTTCAAATATCCATTGGAATGATACCATTGAAGATATCCAGCTGATGCTTGATGTGATTAATGTTTTGTCTTTTTGACTTTAAACTGAAGAGTCTTAAACATTTTTTTCTTTATATGTTTAAAAAATAAATCCTCTACCATCAACATTTCTCTTTTAAACAAGCCTTGTAGATTCTGACATGGCATTTGTAACATGTGTCTTTTGAATCAAAGCAGATTTAAAAGAAATTAACAGTCACAAAAATTAGCATTTACTAAATTATCATTTCTTTTTTCTCCAGTGGATAATACTACCATTGAAGTAGCACTTAAATATGTTCAGAGCACATTGTAGTATGTTAAAATCCACTTTCCCTGTGTTAAAATTATGATCTGTTCTTATATTAATTATTTACAATGGAATTTGACAAATTGTGATGAGTGTAAATTTTCGGGAAGATAATAGGTAGTTATTTTTCTATGGATGCATTTCTTCTATATAGGTTATATCTAACATGCAAGTATTAACATTTGTTAATTAGATTGTGATGCAAAGAATAGGAATATTTTCCTCCCCCCCCCCAAAAAAAAAATAAGGTAGAAGGGTTTTGAGGCATATTTATCACTATAATTTGGTGCCAAACAAAATAACGTAGCAAACCCCTATTGGTGGTAAGTGTCTTCCTCAAGCTCATGTCCTGTCCCAGAGGCCTTTGAGAATAAGGGTTTTAGTGCAGTATCTTAGATGTTCCTAACACTGCACTCACCTGGGCAAAGATATCTGATGTTGTTCCTGGGATATGGAGCCACTCTCCCAACTTACAAGTCACAACACTTAGTGCTCCTACTTCCACTGAGACCACTTTGGCCTTTAGTTTTCACATACCCTTCAGGTCCTGATATTTCTCCTGCATCTCATACTCCTTCCTAAGTTGCTGTCACTTGGTATTGCTGCTCTTGTATTGCTATGACCAGTGCTGAGCTCACAAGTTAAGCATGTTTAGGCTTCCTTGGTGAGGAAGACCGAGAGGTCAAACTTCCTAGAAGCAGAAAGTGGCTACCTATTTTCATATTATTGCCATGGAAATTATGCAAATGTGTCAATGAAGTCATTAAGAAATGTATATAACTTAAAGGTGACTTTACTTTTTTTAAAAAAAAAATAAATGGTAAGTTAAAGAACTTTACTGATCACAAAATATAATGCTGGTAAATCTGCTTCATTCCACACTGTTGTGCTTTCCCTAATCATAAATTGCATTGTGTTATTTCAATGAAATAAGACTGGAATCATCTAGATGCTTTGTTCAGACCAAAGCTTCAGTATGGGCTTTGACATTTGAGTCACATCTACTTGGAAAGGACACATTTTATCTATAAGTAAAAGGAATGTCTCATCCCAACCTCTGCAATCAGTTGAATACAAAGAAGCCATAATGAAAATATGTTCCCTTCTGGGATCAGTTTTCATGTCTTTTTGAGATTTTTAATCCTTCTCCATCTTGTCTGTATATGAAGATAACTTATTTATATAATATACATTAATATAATGAGTTAACGAGAGGATGGTTAGTTTCTGTTATCCTATAGGTCAGTGGTGGCGAACCTATGGCACGGGTGCCAGAGGCGGCACTCAGAGCCCTTTCTGTGGGCACACGTGCCATTGCCCCAGCCTTGCCTCCCCCCCTCCTCTCCAGTAGCCCCCCTGAAGGATATTCGCCCATGGAGTAGCGCAGCCAAGGACATGGCAGCCAGGCAGCGTAGACAAGACTCTGCCCTCACACCCCATCATGCAGTTGATGCTGCAGGGCGCGGGCAGAGGGTGTGGCCACCATAGCACTGCTGGGCTTCCTGAGCGATCTGCGGCGGGCCCTGAAGGCGGTGAGTGGTCCTGTGGGCAGGCGGGGGATGGGGGGCAGAGTGGGGCGGGCAGGTGGGGTGGAGTGGGGGCGGGGCCAGTTTTTGGGCACTCAGTCTCTAAAAGGTTCGCCATCACTGCTATAGGTAGTCCTCAACTTACAACAGTTCATTTAATGACCATTTAAAGTTACAACGGCACTGAAAAAAGTGATTAATGATCATTTTTCACTCTTATGACCATTGCAGTCACATGATCAAAATTCAGACACTTGGCAAATGATTCATATTTATAACGGTCACAGTGTCCCGGGATCATGTGATCACCTTTTGTGACTTTCTGACAATCAAAGTCAACGGGGAAGTCAGATTCACCTAACAACCTTGTCACTAACTTAAGAACTGCAGTGATTGACTTAATAACTGTGGCAAAAGGGGTCATAAAGTGGAGCAAAACTCACTTAACAACAAAGGTTTGAGTTACATTGTGGTCATAACTTCTTATAAGTCTTTGGTTTCATGTGTTAAAAATCCCTGCTTATAAACCAAAGTTCAGGCTGAGGTAACTCGGCCATTACTGGGAATATCCTTATATTATAAAATAGACTTTTTTCCTCCAGAACTGTGTAGATCTGTTGACATCGGTAGGTTGTCCAAAAATAAATCAGCTAATAAAATATTCATTTCCCCAAAGCTACCAGTTTTACCACCAACTGTGAGTATTTGAGGGAAGCATTTGAAAAAAAACTGAAAGAAAATATATTTGCTTTATTCTAGGAAATCCTTCACACTTAATTCAAGTATCAGTGTATAGTCTTTTGAAGTGATTTATAGAACATTGGAAATTGGCCTCATTCCTAACAAGTGATTCAGCCTCTGCCGTTACTTACTCTGTTGCAATCTCATTGACTTTAATTTGATCACTTACACCTTTGGCATTAGTTTCAGATCACTCCCTAGTACAGTGATATTAGAGTTGAAAGCTCAAAAGGGATTTTTCATGCTACGTTGTCCTGCTCCTTAGTGTCCTTCAGCATTGTTGTATATCTTCAGCCATGAGACTGGGTCGTAGGGGCATTTGTGCAGAATTAAGCTACTGAGGACAGAAAAGATGAAGTGTTATATCAGTCAGACCAGATCAGACTAATAATCTATCAAGCACATCTGTTCCTTGCTTCACAGTAACTGGTTTCAGATGCTACAAGGAAAACCGGGCCGGGGAGGGGGGGAGAGAAGCCGGCAGTCAGATTATCATCAGAGGTATTGCTTCTCCTTTCATTCATTTTACTGTGAAAAGGAATGAAAGATGTCCAATGTTAGGGACTTGCTGTATAAGAAAGGAAAAGGGAAGATGCAAATGTGTTTTTAGGCAGGGGAAGAATAAAGGATGCTTTTAATACAAACATAAGATGGCCAGATCAGCAATGATGATCTCACAGATTTTTTTGTCTGTGTGGATGACATTAGAAAACAATTTAAAACATCTACAACAAAGAAAACATAGACATAGCATCTAAATTAAAAATTCCCCCAATCCTATAATTTTGGCATAATGGACCATAATGTGGCATAAAATAGAGACACATAAACATGGTGCAATCTTTCATTTCTCTTTTACAATTACATTTTGGGATAAAAAAAATTGCCTTCCATCATGTTCTCTCTCACATGCAGCACTGGACACAATTCGAATAAAATTGCATCCATCAATCTGAAATTTTGAAAGACAAGAAGCGATTCCCAGCATGAATACACTATGAAGTGCATTTGAAAATATTTTTAAGTGATAATTTATATAGAAATCTTTATTTTCCTATAATGCTTTTTAGTTTATGTACTGGGAAGTGTAGTTTTTCTCTCTCCTTTTTTAAGCCTTTCGAATGGCTCAACTGAGCAAAGCTTTTAATGTTTTTCCTTAAATAAAAACCTGTAGAGTATATTTAATGTACTTTAAAGAAATTACTTTTAAAGGTACCACCACTTCTGCAGTTTCTCATCAAGTTTGCATTGCCTGCTTTTTAGGTACCTTCCTTTTTCAGTTCCTAGATTTTTCCTCCTTATTATAAACATATGTCCATACATGAAACACACATTGAGATCAACCTCTTAATGCTGTAACCTCTTGTTTTGTTTTGTTTTTTAAAAAAGAAGGAACATGCATCACAGATAGCTTCTGAAATGTGTGATACATTGTGCTCAAATATTTGCATAGCAGTTCCAAGTAAGGTACAGTTAAGTATCTTTGACACTTAGATTAATTATCTTATGACTTCTCCACCTTTTTTGATGAGCAAGTTTATTGTTTGAGAATTAATAAGTAGCAAGGACGTGAAAACAGATATGCAGAAAAGCAGCACCAAAAAGTCTATGGGAGCAGTGCTCCTATTGAAAAAGGCTTTGGAAATATGTGAGGAGAATTGTGTCCAGTATCTCCTGGAGTTATGCTACTGCCTGCGAACCTGAGAATTGTAATTCCAGTCTGATTCAGTAGAAGAAAAATGCATTGTTTTTGTCTCTCATCTTGTGCCTGTTCACAATGCACTCCCATTGAGTCAGTGTTGAATCCTGGTGACTGTCTGGATTAGTGTTTGCAGTTTTCTTAGTAAGATTTTAGAAGTGGTTTGCCGTTGCTGCCTTCATAGGGATAAGAGAGATGGCTCAAGGACACCCAGCTGACTTCGTGCTTGAAAAGGGACTAAAACTTCTCTCCCGTTTCTAACCCAGTGCCTTAATATCTACACCAGACTGCTCCCTGAAAGTAAGTATAAATAGGTCTAAGGTGTCCCTGGTGCTCTCTGAGCTTGCTTGTTTTCTTGCAGACATTTTATCAGTGCTAGTAAGGACTGCTGTTTAACATCATCAGTGCTAGTAAGGACTGCTTTTTGCTGTCGGTTTATATTCTGGTGTCTTCCTGTCTGGGTGGATGGGGATGATCTTAGGGATTCTTTGGTTGGGCTGTTTACTAATGACTCTTTGGCAGTTTCTTGACTGGAGTATTGCTAACTTGATTGTTGGTCTAAAGTTGATCTTGGAGTTAATCTATGCTGACCTGAGTGCTGATTGCTGGTGGAGAGGTACTGGAGTCTTTTTCTCTTTTGGGCTGGTTGATTGTCTCTTTTGCATAGTCTGTAGATGTTGTTAATGTCTATGTGTCAATTGATGGCTCATTTGTCAGAGTGACAGGCTTGTAGAAATTCCCTGGCATTTTTGGATTTGGATTTGGCCTATGGTTAAATCTGTTGCAAAATTAAATAATTTTCGTCATGCCTTTTGACTACCAGTTGGTGTTCATGGATGCGTTCTGCCACTCTTCTGCCTGTTTGTTCTACATAGTAGTTGTTGCAGTTCTTACACTGTATGTTGTAAACGACTCTACAACCTCCATGAACAAGCAAGAAAACAATCAAGAGAGCATCAAGGGCCCCTCATTTCAACCCTGAGCTACAAATTTTCTCCTTCAAATAGGTGTAAATTTGATGGTTTCTACCTGCATAGTAGAGCAGTATGTCTCTGTACGTGTATGCAGAATCTATATCTTTATCTCTTTATTATCATTACTATCAACTTGAATCAACCACTGCAATTAGAAGGCCTCTTCATTAAAGGTTATGGACCATATTCCAGCATTTGATCCAGCGAAGTTTGATAGCCAAATATTTTAACAACTTGCCAGTCTAGTCCTGAGACAGAGTAATTGGCTTAAAGCAAGGGTAGGGAACTATGGCCCCTTTATGACCCATGGACTTCAACTCCCAGAATTCCTGAACCAGCATAGTTCCCCACCCCTAGCCTAACGTCACCCAGCTGACTTCTATCCCTAATGAGGATTAATACTGAGATATTTGCCCCTAATGCAGCAGCTTATGAGAGGCTCTCATCTCTCTCTTAGATTTCAATTTTAACTTAATTTGTTTAACCATATATATTTTCAACTGCAAATTTCCACAACGTACATAGATTTTAACAGACAGCTCACGTACAACCTCCCACAAGCCATCCTGCCTTTGCTGATGCTTTCTAAAGGGAAATATAATTATGGAAACAAAAAATGTTGTCTAAGTTAAGATAGATCAGGGGAGGGCCAATTAGAAAATACTAAGAGGAAAAGTGAGATGTAAATAGTGAATGAGTGAAGAACTTGAAGGACTCAAGCGTGGGAGAAGAAGACTGAGGAGAAGGGAAATGAGCTAGAGAAGCAAAGGATGGGTGGGTAGAGTAAATGAAGGGAAATGTATCAAAACATGCTGAACGAATGAATGCTCCTTGTTAGTTTTTTCACCCACTGATATTTATCCTCCACATGCTATCCTTTTGTGCTTTGTTATATTGCCAGCTTTTGTGTTGTTACTTGAATAGTTATTTCAGCCATAATTTAACTATAAGATGAATCAAGGCTTTACTTGCTGTAGAGCAAAGAAAATTTTAGAATACAAGAATCATTACTATCTGCATTTTGACAGCTATATCTAGCTTTAATTAAGCACCTTGGGCTAGGTCAATGGTTTCTTATGGTTTTTCATATTTTTCTATGGAAAAAAAGTAGATTGTTATGTTACTTATAAAGAATTTCTGCCAACCTGTGCCATTGTGTGACAACTGTGGCTGGCAACTTTCTAAACTGTTTCAAGCTATATTTTAACAGAGAATGCTGCTGTAAATTTTAAATGTAGGTTATATTTGGCATCACTTAAAACAGGAGAACACAAATTGGGGGGAAAGTAAGATACAACAGAAGACTGCAATACCCCAAATGCCATGTAGCTTTACAGTCAAAGGGAAAAAATAAAATACATTTCTTTCCAGTCTTCCTTGAAGACTATGAATCTTGGGCTGGAAGAACATTGGTTACTGGGAACTCTTTTAAGTCTGCTTCCTTTAAGTCTATAGGGAAACAAATTTTGGAGTCTGAGGATTTTATAAAAATAAATTGGCAAACAGACAATGTACATTTTTCAGCCTATTATTTCTGATCCTGGTTGCAATATGCATCCAGACATAAATCAAAAGAACTTTACAAATCAAATTCTTTCCTTTGTACCTCCTCATCCAACAACTGCCTTTCATTCAGACTTCTCTATCCTTTCCCAGGATACAATGACTGGCTGATTGATTGATTGATTGATTGCTCAGTTTGCATGACTCCCCGCTGCCCTAGATCCATTTCTCCTCCTCTCTTTCCATACGGTGCTTCCATCATTGACTTTCTGTCACCCATTTTGCTGGCAGGGCCTGAACTGACATTAAATGATCTTTAGGTGTCGTAATGTCGCATTCATCACTCTTTATCAGTTGTGACAGACCTAAATTCAAATGAAAACATGAAATGTAGACTGAATCCAATCCAAACACTGTTAGACTTTTGAATGGCATACATCAAGAAAATGCTGAGGTGGAAAAAAATAAAATGAACTGCTCTTGCCCTTGGTAAAATTACACCTTTGAAGCATTTTTCCCCCAGCTATGAGCATTTTCTGTCACAGAATTTAATGGAGAGGATCACAGTTTAATTTTTATCTCAAAGTCAATGTTCATGTAAGTTTGATGATATATGATGAGCTCTTCATATTTTCTTACTCCAGTTTTGATGAGGTGTAACAAAATTCTTTTTTAAAACTACCAACTAAATGAAGCTACAAAACTGATTTTATTGAAATAGTGCTGAGGATCATACATATGCAAATGTTTTGTTTTGTTTTGTTTTGTTTTTTAAAAAATCCAAGTTTGTTGCATCCCCAAATTCTCTTGTGCTCTGAAACATTTTCTATTGAGCAGAATTATGCTTCTAGGAAAAGGAGAGTTGAAACAGAAGACCACTTAAGCTGCTTACAATTTTTATCTCTAAATGTATCACTAGCTTTCAAAATGATTGGTTTCAGGGCGCTTGTGTTAATTGTAGAAAAATCATGGAATAATTGCCAGGAATCTTGGATGTTTATAAGATACAAAAAAAGAAATTGTAGAAATGTAAGGAAGGTTCTTCAGGAAGAGATCAAAGATTTATGTAATTCTGTATTTTACTTTCTGCCAAATGTATCTGTGAAGCTTCAAAACTGGAACAAAAGAACTGATCATCTACTACTCCAACCCAGCAATTGGTATTTGTTACCATGCTGCCTCTGTATGCAGAGAATCTATACTGCAATCATAACTAAATAGCTATTGATCATTTAATCAAATGGGTCATATATAACAAGCTGCAGGAAGATGAAGTCAGGAGCCCAGCTATCCCACTTTCTCAGCTGCAAAACCAGTGCAGAAGACCTGAATTCAGTTTTCTTTAATTGCATTCATTTCAGCTGGTCTTTGTAAAAAGCACTGTTTAATACTGAGAACTAATGATTGACATTTATTCATTGCCAAACAGTGAGCAAATACATTGCTGGAAGGAAGGAAACAATAGTGGACAAAGATTTGGATTACATAGAAAGACATTCTATTTTATATCTAATGGTACAGATTTTAAAAATATTTTAAATATAAATATGATGTAACATATATTGGGATAGCCACACAGCAGGTAATTGTGTATGTGTTACGTAACTTTAATTGTTCCAGACAAAATCTAGGTGCTCTTTCCTTTCTTTTCCTTCCACATATTAAACAGTCATTGCCTATTGCACTGTTTGCTGAACATTTTGTTCCTTAGCCAAATATTTAATTATTCAAATCTGGGTCAAGATGTAAATGTATTAAAACAATAATGTGCCTCTTATATATTATCTAATAAACCTCAGGGTCTCACAGGTCTGCTCTTTGGTTTTAAGAACTACCATATGATGTTTTAAAATGCAGAGATTAAAATAATATTTTAAGAATTAACCTTCCATCAGTTGCAATCCCATTTATTACAGTTAAATGCTGGCTGTTAAAAAGACCACATTTTTTGTTGTGTTGTTTCCAGTCAAGATAGAACCACGTAACTTATTCCACTTGTTACATGGCAATGGGGAGAGAAAACAACTTTATGGAAACTACTCAAGCAAGGCATGTCCAACCTTTAGCAACTTTTAGACTTGTGGACTTCAACTTCCAGAATTCCCCAACCAGCATGGAATTCTGGGAGTAGAAGTTTACAAGTCTTAAAGTTGCCAGGATTGGACACTCTGAGTTAGACAATAGAATAAAAAAACTTCTCAGAATAATAAAACAGATAGTAGGCACAATATATTCACTTCTCAAAGTGGTGTTTTTATAAATGCTCTTATTTATTTATTTTTAAAATGGTATTATCACTTCTGAAGGAAGCCAGTTCAACCTATTTCACTAAGAATCTACTTCTTTTTAAAAGGGGGGAGAATCAACTATCCTGAAACTATCTGCCCCTTAATAATCAAAAGCAGTGGCTTCAACTTTTCTCTTTAGAATTTTAGTTGGTTTGTTGAAGTAAAATCCAGTCAAAAACTATTTATTCCCATGACTTTTTCTGTCAACATTTGCAGCAACATACAATGAAGAGGAAATAATAACATCAGAAGAGCCAAAGGCCTTTCCACAAGCCTAAGGGAAGCCCACAAGCAGAACATGAACAGAATTGCATTTTCCCACCATTACCGGGCATGTTCCATTCAAAGAGACATCTTAGTGCATGTAGAATCATACAGTTGGAAGCTACATGTAGGTTATCAAGTCCAGCACCTTATTCACTCCAGATATCTAAATTAAAGCATTCTAGATAGATGTATGTCTTTGCTTGAATATATCCAATATTGTCCAAGTAAGTGGTTCCACTGTCAAACTGCTTTTCTCTTACCAAGTTCCCTACCTCCCAAATTCAATTAGACTCTGCTTTACTATAATATAAAACCATTATTTAATGTTCTACACTCTGGAATGAGAAAACATGTCTTTACCTTCACCTTTACCTTTACCTACGTTCTGAAGAATGCTATCACCTCTCCCCACAATCATCTTTTTCCAAGGCTAAACGTATCTCCTCCAATGTCTTTCCATAGAACGTAGCTTCTAATTCCCCTCTTCTTTCAAGTATCACTTTTCTGAACCTTTCCTAATGCTTTTGAATTTTGCCCAGTTATTAGAATATGAATGTTCTCACAGAAGTGTGATGAAGACATAAAAGATGTAACATTTATAAACTATATTTCAACGTAGTGCATGAATACAGAAACTACAAATTACGATAATGATTAAATAACTAAAATACAAATGTGTTAATATAAAACAATATAAAATGGGTAAAGAGGAAGGAGAGGACTTCTTTACATCATTCTCACAGAAAAGACTCGGGTGAAAACATAAGTCTGCAGTAAGAGCCCCAAGGACATGTTAATACACACTTTCCAAACATCTGAAGAAAAACATTCTAGGCTGCCATCACTAAAAAGAACTCCTTATATAGTGATATTTCAATAAATCAGAATAGAGCTGGAAGGGACCTTAAAGGTTTTTCTAGTCCAATCCCCTACTCAAGCAGGAGACCCTGTACTATTTCAGATAGGTGGTTGTCCAGTCTTTTCTTAAAAACCTCCAGTGATGAGGTACCTATAACTTCTGAAGGCAAGCTGGTTAATTGTCCTCACTGTTAGGAAGTTTCTCCTTAATTCCAAGTTGCTTCTCTCCTTGATTGGTTTCCATCCATTGTTTCTTGTCTTGCCTTCTGGTGCTTTGGAAAATAAGTTGACCCCCTCTTCTTTATGGCAACCCCTCATATAGACTGGCCATACCCAATTCCTGCAACTGTTCTTCACATGTTTTTGCCTCCAGGCCCTTAACCATCTTAGTTGTTCTTCTTTGCATTTATTAAGATATTGAAGAGTGCTGGGCCTAAGACAGAACCTTGTGGTACCCCACTGCTTCCTTCCTTCCATCTAGATATAGTACCATTAAGGACTACTTGTTGAGTATGATTTGTCACCTAGTTACAAATCCATCTGGATTTCACAATACTTGTACTAATAACTTCTTTTCTATGAAAATGAGCAGCTCTAATTCTGATTTAGTGCATCCAGTCTCTAGCACCAGCACTCACTCACAATGAGAAAATATTAGCATACATTAGGATTAATATTTTTAAAAGTTGACAGAATCTGTTTTAGACACACACAAAATATGGAATAGTAATAGATCATATTTTAAATGTGAAAAACACCTTAGTTAGCATGCCTATGCTTCAGCATATGGAGTGTGAGGGAGGAAAAATAACATTTTATGAGCATGCCTGGAATGAATTATTGTCTTTGCCTTTCAGATTTTCTAATTTTGTCATTTAAATAGTTTACCATGGATACAGGTAGTCCTCGACTTACAACAGTTCATTTAGTGACTATTCAAAGTAACATCATTGATGTTACCTATGGCCGTTTTTCACACTTATGACCATTGCAACCTCTCCATGGTCACGTGATCAAAAATCAGATGCTTGGCAACTGATTCATATTTATGAAGGTTGTAGTGTCCCAGGGGTCATGTGATCACTTTTTGTGACCTTTTGACAAGCAAAGTCAATGGGGAAGCCTGATTTACTTAACTGTGTTAGTAACTTAACAACTGCAATGGTTCACTTAACAGCTATGGCAAGAAAGGACATAAAATGGAGCAAAATATCTCATTTAGCAACAGAAAGTTTGGGCTCAATTGTGGTCAGAATTCGAGGACTACCTCTACTTTATTTTTTACTATAATCTGTCATGAATATTCTAATTGTGGTCAGTAGCAAATCCAAATAATATTAACAATAACAATAACAGCAGCAGTAATTAAATAGAGAATAGAAGGAGGTAGAAGGGAAATGAGGAGGATGAGCTGCTATGTAAATCCAGAGAGAAAGAGGAGAAACCCAGGAGTGCAACTGGCAGATTCTGAGAAGAAAACTAGAAAAACAAAATAGGAGCAGGTTGTAATTCTCTGCTCCGGGAAAAAGAAAGAAAAGAAATTTTTTGACCGTTTTATCCCACCAGGATTTTAGACTGGACACTTAAAAGTTTTTCTCATAGATTTTATCATCAGGGTAGAAGTGGGCGATCAGCTAGACACTGCTAGGGTATTGATATTTCTTGACAAAATTCCTTTTATTTAATTAACAGAATAATCCTGTGCTTTCACTTAACTCAAACAACTATGTAGGCACAGCACATCTTTATTCCCAGCAGTTTTGCAAGTTCTCATGCTTGGCTGCTTTTTTTTTTCTGAAAAAGGAAATGAAAATGTTTTGCCAAGACATCTGAGAAATATATAGAGAAAATATAAAGCAGAAAATATTTCTTTTCCACAGAATCTGATACTCGGATGAAGAGGTATGTGAATCAGCCATGAAGTTACACTTGTTATGTTTACACTTGATGCATTTCTGTAAACCATTGGGAGCTGGCAGTATAAAAATGACATTAAGAAATAATGTCATAAAATGGGAAGATTTAATTCAAATTTCTGCTTTGAGATTCAAATGCAGCAAGATTTGTTTTGAGGTTCGTGTAAAATATGTGATCAAAGGGTGTAATAAAACAGCATCAAAGGTGGGCAGCTCCTGCATTTTTGAGTGTGGAATAGAATGAAAATAGCAAAAATGGTAAATAACATTAAGGGATGTTTATCAGTGATCCAGCATCAAAATTTTCAGTGTAATATATTTTAAAACATTTTTCTATGCCTATTTTAAAGCATAAATAGAAGGAATAAAGAAAGGACAACATAGGATTCTCCAAATTTTCCAAAAAAAATCAGAGAAAGTGTTTGAATCAATGTAGAAAGTGTCCTTCTCCAACTCAGAAATAATGACTGTATGAAAAGCAATCTTGTATTTAAACTTCAAGAATTCACCACCCTTTGGCTGTTTGTTTACTGGGCTGACAGTTCATTAGTATAGTTCATGGACAAAGTTTTGCTGGTTCTGGGAAACACAGCTTCTAAAAAAATCAACTAAATGTCTAAGAAAAGTACACTATCACTATTGTATATATAATACACTATGTATTTTAAAATGAAACAAAGTCTACAAAGTAAATGTTGACCTTTTGGAGGCATGTCATATCATTAAGAGAATGAAATTACCTTGTGAAGGTGCAGCAATGATCCAATTCATTCTCATATCACTTGATTTTTCTTAAGTGCTGCACAATCCCAGGTATAACATGAAATAAAGCACTTTGGCAGCTTTGCCTTGCCTTTTAGAGCTGAGGTGAGGGTATCCCTCTATATTTCTAAAAGCAAACCAGCCTATACAAATTCTAGTAGAAAAATGAGAGAACAAACAGCCAAGCATCAAAATAAGCTTTCACGATTCTGTTGTTATACCCTATGACATTTGAACTGACCTACCTCAAAGGGCTGACATAAATCTTGAGAACCTTCTGGAGTTATTTTCTACCCAATCTTTTACCCCAAAAAAGGGTTCCGACCCAGATATGGGATAGAAAGGGCATTGGTCATGCTTTCTGATTATCTTTGTCAGGAGCAGCACGGGGGTAGTGCATTTACCTGATCTCTCAGCAGCCTTCAATACAGTGGTGGGATTCAGTCAGTTTGCACCACTTCAATAGAATTGGTAAATAATTTTTTGTTGCCCAGGCCCAGAATGGACTTCTGGAAGTAGCATCCACACAGAGAACTGGTTGTTCACATATTTGAATCCCACCACTGCTTCAATGCCATCAACGATGGTATCCTTCTGGAGTTGCTTTAGGGGTTGGGAGTGTAAGGTACTGTGTTGTCCTGCTTCCTTCTTCTGCCATTGCTCTCAGTCAATAGGAAGTGAGGTGTCTGGCCAGTGGTGGGATTCAAATATGTGAACAATCAGTTCTCTGTGTGTATGCCACTTCCGGAAGTTCATTCTGGGCCTGGGCAACAAAAAATTAGCTACCGGTTCTGCCGAACTGGTGCCAACCGGCTGAATCCCACCACTGTGTCTGGCCCTTGTCCCTTGCCTTGTGGTGTCCCACATGGGTTGGTACTTCCTCTGCTTCTATTTAACATCAACATGAAATTGCTGGGCGAGGTCACCCACTATCATGGCTAGGATATCATCAATATGCTGTTGACACCTAATTGTATATCTCAGCATGGGATCAGCTGAGTGATGCCATAATCTCCCTCTCCCAGTGCCTGGAGACTTTTAAGGGTTGGATGGGGACAACGGACTGAAACTGAACCCTGGCAAGACATAATGGCTCTGGATTTGGGTTATTTGGTCCATGGAGAATTGTCATCTCTGGCCTTGAATAGAGTTGCACTGGTCCAGGCAGACCCAGTGCATATCTGGGGGTTCTCCTTAACTAACGACTCTGCTCAAGGAGCAGATGGCAGTGAAGGCCAAGAGGGCCTTTGCACAATTGAAAATAATGCACCAGTTATGCCCTTTCCTGGATCAACAATCCCTGCTCACAGTTACCCACAATATGGTTACCTCTAATTTTGATTATTACAATGTGTTCTACATGGAGCTGCCCTTGAAAAATACCAGAAGCTTCAACTGGTTCAAAATATGGCACCCTGCATGGTTTTGTACAAGCCTAGATTTTACATGTGTCATCTCTCTTGCAGGAACCGCGTTGGCTGCTGATTTGCTTCTGGGTCCAATTCAAGTGCTGGTTACCATTTTCAAAGCCCTACGTGGCTTGGGACCAGGTTATTTGAAGGACCATCTTTTCCCAGTCACATCTACCTAACCCACCAGAGTAAGGAGACAGAGGCCCTCTTTTAAAGAGGTTCATCTAGTGCAGGGGTGAGGAATGATGACCCTTTTATGGCTTGTGTACTTCAACTCCTACAATTCCTGAACCAGCCACAAGTCATAAAGGGGCCATTGTTCCCCACCCGTGATCTAGTGGGACCAAGAAGAGGGGTTTCTTCATGGTGACTCCCTCCCTGTGGAATATCATTCCTGTGGAGAAAAGATTGCCCCCCTACTTTGACATTCTTTCACAAGACCTTAAAGGCATGGTTCTGTCAATGAGCTGAGAATCCCAGAATGATATGAAGCCCATCAAGTTTTGATTGTTATCATTAGGGGGCTGAGGTTTATTATTTTCTATACTGGAATTTCATCTTTGTAAGCCACCCAGAGTCATCGTGAGTGAGTTGGGCAACTATGTACATTGTCTTAGTAAATAGGTAAATAAATTTTCTCCTCTCTTAATGGGTTTTTTATTTGTTCCCCCCAAAGTCAGTTTACTCTCTCCAAAATTAGGAAGGACATTTTCTATTCTCTTACTCTATTACCACATTTGCTTTAAGACTCAGATGCATTTCTCAGATCTTTGTCTAAACTGTGGCTTTTCCTCCTGTCTCCCCAAGAGTCATTCCCACATACCATTAGAAGAACATTTTCTGGACTAATTAAAAATTATGCAACAGTGATTAAAAATATACATTGCAAAATAATCCCATGGTTACTCTGAATTAAGACTATCCAACAAAATTGGAAGGGGGGGACAAGTTTGTCATTTCTTTTTGTTTTATAAAATTGCTTCTCATCTCCCCAATAATATCACCAATAATATCACCAATAATATCAATCAAAGTCCATGTGCTTATTTAGCTCAGGCATGTGACCAAATGACTTGCTGTACCTTCAGAATAGCAGAAAGGTGAGAAGCTTGTTGTTTCTGCCTTTCATAAAAAAGTTGCAAATTTCTCCAAGAATAGGATGCATGAATTTGAGAATTAGCAAAATACGATTCGGATTACAGAAAGTGAAACTGACAGATGCATTGAGTCTGGCAGATGCATTGAGTCACAGATTTGTTTTTTCTTGAATCTTCTTCTCCCCCCCCCCTCCCAAGTTCACTTGTATACTTGGCACTGAATAACAATTGTTATCAATTTTTATGACTTGTATTACCTTCTCTCTCTTTTTTTTTTACTGTTACATGAAGTACAGAAAGAACTTCAACTTACTTGGATTGAGAGTATTTTATACCAATTGTTTTTGGGAATGCAGATGAGTGCTTGATTTTATTTTGTTTGCTTTCATATGAACTTAGCAAAATTGGCATTTTTATAACAAAAGGACAAAGAAATTAAATAACCATAAAATTAGAAGGGACTATTAAAGCCAATGAATTTAACTCTTTGCTCAATACAGGATTTTAAATTAAAAGATTCCGATAACATTATCTTTTAACAAATTCAGAGAAGCAAAGATTTGCACTTTTCTGAGTTACCAGTTCCACAGTTGAACTGTTCATTTAGGAAAATGTTCTTGCATTTGAAACTGGAATATGCCTTCCTATGACTTGAATCCATTCTTTTGTGTTCTGCATTTGACAAAGTAAATACAGTAATAGATTTTGACATTATTCTTTGTGGCTTCTTTTCAAGCACTCAGGAATGCTATAATGTCACCCACTAGTCTTCTCTTCCCCAAAATAAACATTGCCAGTTCCTTCAGACTCCCTTCATGGGACATATTTCTGCATTTGTCTACTGCTCTTCTCTGAATCTGTTCCAGTTTTTGAAAGAAATCACATGATGAATAATCATGATGGCACAATCAGAAGTCAAAAGCAGCAATAAAATTTAAACTTTATATAACAGAGGTTCCACTGACATTTCTCTATTTTTCTCTCCCTAGAATCATTCTCAAAAATCTATCTGTTATGAGAGCTTGAATATAAATAAGATATAATAATTGTTTCAGAATGTTTGGCATGACTGAACAAATTTCTGCAATATTACATAGGGCTAATTTATTTTATTTTATTTCTATTATCCAACATTTTGCATAATAATATTGTTCTTCTGTAGAATTTGTAATTTTCCTTCAGACCTATAATGCCTGCTAAATGACAGCAGTAGCTTGACATCTTGGAAAAGTGTGTCATTTTAAAATGATTTAATTTTGAATACTGCTATAGAAATAACCTATTTTGAAAGATCTTACATTTCAGTTTGTTCATAGATGGCATAAAAGAAGGGTGCCTACAATCAGACCATTTAGCATATATGCTTCCTGATGCACAGATGTGGATCTATCTAGAAAGTCTATAGATTCAGCAAACTTGTTACGTACTGCTAATCAGAAAAAATATTTCTGCTATAAAGAGAGATGATTGCAGTTTCCCTACCAACTGTTATGTCCCTATTTTGCTTGGCCATTGCTGTGTACTTTTCATGACAAATTAAATTCATCCCACATCTTTACAAATTCTGCAAAAAATGTGTGGGCATATTCAAGAGAGTAAATTTTGCCTGGGCTCTTTGCTAAAAAGTTTGCAAAACAGGACCAGTTTGTCTTGCAGAAAATCTCTTACATACATGTGAAAAAAAAAACCTAATGAATAGTTGCATATGTAAGAAAGCAACTTGTTTGGCTGGGCAAAGTACCATAGCCACTCCACTATTGAGAAACTAGTGGCACGTCATTGTACACTTTTGCTTTAACAAGGCATTTTCCCCAAAGCTGCATTCAAGTCCTCATCAAAGCTTGACACATCCCTAGTCCATACACGTGATTCTTTTTATCTGCCATGTTATTAATGTTCCTATGCACAATAATCTATGCAATCCATGGAAGAGGCTGTTTGGTGTGAAACTAATCAAGGAGAGAAGCAATCTAGAACTAAGGAGAAATTTCCTGACAGTTAGCACAATTAATCAGTGGAATGATTTGCCTCCAGAAGTTGTGGATGCTCCAACACTGGAAGTTTTTAAGAAGAGATTATTTTTATTTTATATTTAAACTTCTATGCCGCCCTTCTCCCCAGAGGGAATTAGACAACCATTTGTCTGAAATGGGATAGGGTTTCCTGCCTGAGCGGGGGTTGGACTAGAAGATCTCCAAGGTCCCTTCCAACTCTGTTATTCTGCTTTCTTTAATATATAAATACAGATTTTTGAGAAAGTTTCCTCTAATAATACATACCTTTGTATTTATTTTTTGAAAGAAAGTGGATTTAAAACAAGTATACATACTCTGAGGCCTGTAAGTTGTGCATGCTTGAAATTGGTAGATTCATCTTAAATGAAAAAGTAATTGTGAGGGGTTTTAATTTTTCACTTATCCTTAGGCCAATGTCTTTCATTGCTGCATTATTTTATATGGCTTGAAGCTTATATGTGACTAGCACAAGAAGCTTCTTTAAATTACTTTACATGATGTGTGATGTTCTGTTTAAATTCAGTGAAAGACAGAGCTTTTCTTTATACCACCTGAGGTTTTTTTTTCCCCCATATGGAGAAATATTACCCAATTCACAGTACAAGTTGCTAATACGCTTCTCATAAATAGTTTTGTTTCCATTTGACGGCTGCTGTTTATTGTCATAGTCTAGCTATATTATATCCACAAGACCAAGATATATATGTTTGAGTGTGTACACATGTATATACATATGTGCATGCACATGTGTGTGTATGTGTGTATGTGTCCTGTAAAGAGGAAAACAGTATAGTAAAGCTTGAATGATGTTCAGTTAAAAAATGAAAACATTGCAGCCTTTATCTCATTTCTTCAAGAAACAGGCTTGATTATTCAGTCTTTTAAAAACAGCATCTCTCCTTGCAGAGATTCAAATTGTAGCCATTCACAAAAGAATACAATAGGACCAGAAGAGACCAAACATTTTAATATACCAAAGGACAAGAAGGCTAGTAATATTTTTTATGATGGCGGAATAAGATATAGGCAGTGGATCTGGAGAAGATTTAGAAAAAGTGGAAGTACAGATTGCTAAATGACTCTGACAATTCAACCAGAACAAACAAAAATCTTGAAATAGTCTCACTATTTTACTCAAAGCCAAATACACATTTCTTCAGTACTATGGCACTGTATTCATTCTACATTTGAAATTTATCTGGTCATTTCTTTTCAGTAGCTGCAGTTTTGTGACGAACATGCTCAGCATGAAAGAAACCCAATTTGATGATTTTGCTCAGGTTTGATTGTTAAATGTTCTATGGTTCAAAAACTAGGGTTCTTTTGAATTAATAGCATGTACTTTTTGACAGGACAGGATCAGTCAGTGTGATCCTGCTAAAGCATTTTAAACAATTGCATTGAATTCAATCCTGCTCTCAAGATAGAAAAAGTAGGCAAGAAAAATGTGGTGCATATGAATACGCATGGGTACGTGTTCAATTTGTTTCTAAACTAGAATTATTCCAACCATATGTATTGCATTTTGCAAATTCGTTGTCACTTCTTTCTTATTGTATGTCATGCTTCTAACTATGTCTTTGGTCTTGAATATTTCTGAAGACGATGTAAGCAAATAACAGAAGGACACAGAAAATTAACCTCTAAATAGTCTAATACACTGAGGTTCCATTCAAATCAATACAGTTATGTAGAGTAGGATATATAAGAAATAACACATTTATGTTTTACTGTATATTCACTTTTCTTTGGGTTACATCCCCAAAATAGTATAAGAAGCTAGTGTAGCAAATAATGATATATTATTGTGAGATCTCACATTGCTACCCTCTATTGGGGGGGGGGGGAATTCACATCTTTGCTATCTAAAATCATCTTTACAAGGTTCTTTTAAAACTTATTCTTGAAATTCCAAAAATGGTAATTGGTTGGTCCTAAATAACACAAGAGTCTGCAAAATACCTTGTTGAAAGTTAGTATAACTCTTAGAATCCTTTATTAAAAACATTGCTTGATGATATTTAATGTTGCAGTCATTGAGGGTGCTGATACAGTTTGGAAGGATGCACCCAGGAAAGATCCACTTATGGTAGCCAGGTCAGGTCTGCAAGGATGAAGGAACTAAAGAAGGCTAACATTCGTTCTGTATAAGGAATTCTGTGGGTAAACATGCTTGAGGAAAGTTTGAGAGAAGGCTCTGCCTCAGACATTATTACCTGGCAATGTCAAATAGAGCTTATCTCTCTAACTTGATTCATGATAAACAGTAGAAAAGAGAAACGAAGAAAAATTGATACTTTTCTTTTTTTCAGGTTGGAAGGAATGACTTTCTTTTCTGTGGAGATTCTCGGTCATCCAGGTCATCATTGTCTCAAAGGTGCTTTTTCCCTGAGGAAGAAGAAGACTTCTCGTCCAAGAAGCTTCATCGGTTCAGAAAGAAATCAAGAATGACTTTACTCCCATTTGTAACTGGGCAGCCTTTGTTATCAAATTGGCTATATATGACATAAAGTCATATATAATAAAATCATAACAAAATAACCATTAGAACAATCCATTAGGTCATTGTTTACAAGACTTTCCCCCTAATGTATTATTATTATTAATTATTATTATTATTATTTATTAATAATGCAGGCAATGTTGAAATGAGAAGTGATAATAAGCAAAAGTGGGAAACGTAGTGGGGCTTTATGCATTATGCCAAACATCAGTTATATAGAACAGATTTTTTTGCTCTCCAGCAGATGAAAGAAAAATGTATGAATGTAAAAACAAAAACAAAAACAAAGTATATTGTATGTTGTAGAGAAAATGCTCATATGTAAAGTGAAAAGGCTCAAATTATGGAAAGGAGCTGAAGGTCAGTTGCTGAATGTGTCTGATAAGAATAGTGTATAAAACAGAAATAAAATAAGCTTGAGAATAAGTGGAATGCCTAGCAAATGACTGGTTGACTAGGATTGGATCTATGGACTCCCTGCTAATGTAGTGGGCCTGTTTTACTACAGGTGCTGAGTGCTGTACAAAAGCACTGTGGGGAGTCAGCCCCCTAGAGAAGAAAATATTAAAAGGGCAGAATATTATATTTCCTCAAAGGATCTTAAAGAGGCAGAAAAGCATGCCCAGTTTTTCTTAATAGCCCCAAGTTTCCCTCCCCCAAGCAGAAACCAGCTCTGTAGAAATGCAGATCTGATAATCCATTTAGTAAGGTTGGAGCCTTCCAGGTAGAAGCTTAGGAAGACAAAGACATCTAAAATCTACATACCCCACCCAAACTCTAAGACATGCCATAATAGGATGAATCCACAGATGCCAAAGGGGCACACTCAGACTCAGGTTAAAATACATGACACAGGAAATACAAAGCCTCAAACAGAAACAGGAAACAACCTCAAGAGCCCCAGAGGATATAAAAACCCATTCCCTACATGTGCTCACTCTTTTTTCTTCCAGAGCCATACTTCTGTCTGGCTCTCCTCTTCAATAAACTACAACCTTTTCTCTAAAGCATTCGCCATGTTGTTTATTCCCAGCTTGGACTGAACCCTGATGAAGACTTTTCCTTCAACAGCACCCTGGGCTAATGGTCCTGGAGAAGGTTGCAGTTGTGGTTGTATATGTGTATGTGTATGCATATGTATATACTAGCTGTACCCGGCCACGCGTTGCTGTGGCTCAGTCTGGTTAAATGGAAAAGAAAGAAAAGAGAAAGCGCACGTTTGTAATATGTTTAATTTCACAATGCTTGTGGGTATACAATATTTTTTGTTGTTCCATTGTCTGTGCAGATATAGAGATTTTCTGGTTTGCCGACTCTAGAACACGCAACATATAATTGTCCATGTGAGAAGCAATCCATGTCTAGATCTAAACCGCACAATTCTAAAGATTGGCCCTGAGCTTTGTTGATGGTGATTGCAAACACCAATCGAATTGGGAATTGCAATCTCTTAAATTGAAATGGCATATCCGTTGGAATCATAGGAATGCGAGGAATGAGGACATTGTCACCTTTGAAAGGTCCTGTCAAGATTGTTGCTTCTATGACGTTGCTCATTAAAGCATGTTTTTATGCTTTAAAGAGCATGTTTTACCTGTCACAGGTATGATATCTATATAATAGTAGGTATATAAAAACACGCGCGTATTCGAATGCAATGTTGTTTCAAAATTTCAAAGCAATCGGTGAAGAACTTTCAGAGATTTAAGATTTTGAACAAACGAACATTTACATTTTTATTTATATAGATATACATACATACATGTATATGTATGGTGAGGTGGAGTGTGTAAATTTAGGCAAAGACCTTTATGGACAGGGGAGAGGGAAAGGATTAGGGGGAGACTCTAACATCCCAGTAGTGACAGATTTGGCAAGATATGATGGGAAAGAGAAGCATACTGTTTTTGAGGATAGTGCCATAGGTACATTGATATCCATGCCTAACATAGAAGAGTGACATGCACCTGATGTAGTTTTTCTGTCTGGTATGTGGGTATGCTGATGATACCCTTTATATTTTTATAGCTTTATATCTCAAACTCATGCTGGCAGGGACTAGAAGACATGCTTTCTCTGCCATAGCTCCTGCTTCTGAAACATTCTCATTCCAGAGATTAGGATGGCCTTGACCCTGCTGGTCTTTCAGAAGGCTTTGAAGTCTTGGTTATATGCCCTAACCCATAGTCAAAGTTATGTGATGCTCTATTTATTGTTTTAGATATTTATGGATAACTATCAGAAAGAAAATTATTTACACCCCAAAAAATGGAATGAATGATTGCAAGTCATTTATAAATTGCAAAAAACTAAACAACACAGATTTTGTTGATCAGAGTTAATAGCCAACAACTTAATATGTTTTTCCCTTGCTTCCACTATCCCAAGAATAAGAGAAATAAACGAATTTGTGAGACTTGGTAAAATGTTTACTCAAAATGAGAATATAGATGAGAAAAAAATCAGAGATCCAAACAGTAGTAAAAACATACTGAGCAGTATGTCATCTGCTGTGAGAAATGAATATCAACAGGAGCAGAAAATGTAAGGGTATGCTTCTGTCTACTTCTGTCTGCTTCATTATATAGAAGTGAGAATTGAGTATATCAGGAAAAACATAAAAGTAAGCTGAAAACAGAATAGGGTACTTTTCAAAAGAAAAAGCATAAGTTCTTAAATGTATATGGATTAAGTACCAACGTATGTGACTATAGTACTATGCTGTGATGGTTTGATCATACAGTATCAATGAAGATCAAGCCTCAACAAATATATGAAGAAAAAATGAATGGGTCAAAAGGAAGACTAAGGAAATTATGAAAGGATTGATGAGGTTGATTAGTTCGCAATGTATGAAGAATGGAAAAGGACATAAGATAGTGTGTAAAGTGATGTATGGAAGCAGAGGAGAAAAGGATGATTTTTAATAATAAAATATGGAGAATTAGAGTGGCTACTATTTTTCTGATCTTCACCTATACGTTCTTTGCCCTTGTGTTAGCATTCCTGTGCTCTGTATAATTTGCCTACCTTTCCAGGGACTAGAGTATTCATGTGGGTATCCCCCAAATCTCTTTCCCAAATGATTTTCTGGCTTTTGAAATGCTAATACTAGTGGTTCAAAGCAGAGTGACAACACATTCCAATATATTGAATTAATCTAACTGCCAATATCTTGCTGCAGCCAAACAAATCTTGGGGTTTTGTGTTGTTACACTTCATTCCTTCTATCCCCTCCTTCACAAGTATAATTACTCCTTTTTAGTCTCTGTCATCCTTTATTCTATGACTTCCTGGCTGAAAGTCTCTGAATCATTTTAACACAGAGGACCCTATCACTGTTTCAATTAACAACTTGTTGATAACTCTGACAGAGAATACCGCCTGATCCCATCAACTATCCAGAGTAACAGCAAGCTAATCAGGTTTGTTTTTAGAATTTCTTAAAAGATTGCCATATATATTATTTCCAGCCAATGCAACTTAAGAATGCATCTGAGTTTTCATTTGAAAACACTATAGTTGGTCACACAGACTGGATTTGGCTTTTTTTTCCCCTTCTACCTATCGAATCCTTCTCATGGACCTGGATAGCCAGATATTGATGTTTGATAGTGTTAGAGATATTATCGCAGGATGTAACTGTTCCAAATGAAATTCCTTTCTGCAATTGATTGAGGATGATTTTGTCAATGCAATGGTGTTCAAGTGGTCTAATTGTTTTGGAATTTCACCCACAGCACGTGTTATTATTAGTATAACCTTTACTTTCTTTTTCCACATCATTCTCTGTCACTTTCTCTATTTTATGGTCTTACCAGTTCTTGCCTATATTTGCTCTAGTGTCTGTGGAGATTCTGACTGAGATTCTCAGTCATCCAAGTCATGGTTGTCCCAAAGATACTTTTTCAAAAGACAACTGGACTTTTTGTTTTTTTTCTTGAAGAAGTTTTGTTTCACATCCAAGAACTGAAGAAGCTTCTTGGATGAGAAGCGAAACTTCTTCAAGGAAAAAACAAAGGAAGTCCAGTTGCCTTTTGAAAAAGCATATTTGCATCATTTTCACTGTCCTTCAGATATTCTTCCAATGCCCTTTCTTCTTCTTCAGTTGTCTAGTGTTCTTGCACCATTCCACACCCGCCTGAAGAAAGCATATATTAGATTTATTGTCTTCTCTAAAAACTACAATGTGCGTGCTGGCACACTAGGCTTCAGAGATTAATTATTGCTGTACCCTCACTATCACTTAAAAGCTATTTCCCCAGTGACTGTTACTTTTTCCTTCATGACCATTTACCATTAATTGTTACTTTCTCAATTGAGTTCTTTTGTTACTGTTCCTCCTTTTCATGGAGAAAAAGGAGGAGGAAAAGGAAAAGGAGGAGGAAAAGGATGAATTAATTATAAGAATAATCATATCACCATTAAAAATCTGTACATAGTTTCAAAGAAAAAACAAAAAGGAGAAAATTCTAGTAATTTTTTCTAGTAATTTTGAGAGTGGACTAAATGCAAATGATCATCAGGTCAGTTAAAAATGTGGCCAGAGGATTGGAAGATTGGGTGAACACAAGTGAACATAGGAGCAAGTTAGTGTCCTTTTTACTCTATATTCTGGTGAAGGGGTTCTATTTATAAAAAGGAGACCAGTTCTATATTATTGAAGAGGCCTTCACTTCTGCTGTATGTTTGCTAGGATAAAGCCAATGTGAGCAAAGTTCTACATATCTAAGCTTCCTCTGGTTGGTTGAACCTAGATTGAATGAGGAGTCAAAGTTGACATTTGCATGGTAACTCATGCTTTAAACTAAAGTGGGTGTATGTGGGGAGAAATGTAGTTTCCACATCCTAACTCATGAACCTTTATTGTGGATATATAGTCTCATTCAGCTCTGAGAAGGGCTGCTTCATTAGCCAATAATATAGCTAGAAGATCACCATTTTCAGCTGAAAAGTTCTACCAAGGAAAAATTACCTCCAAAGAAGCAAAATGCCGATTAAATAACCAAGGGAAAAAAATTAAAAAAACATAGAGCACTGTTATTCCTGTTGCAGTGATTGATAGTTGGATCAGAATCTAACATCTTTGAAAGAGAGACATGGCCACAGACTTAGTGGTGGTTCAAAATACAACTACAAAAACTTATAGAGGCCCATCTAACATTGTATAAATCCATTTGGTGGAGTCTCAAGATAGACATAAACATGAAATATAAATGCTGTATATAAACCCTTGGACTAACCTAATCCACCTTGCAGCAGTTTTGAAAATAGCAATGTTCTCAATAATTCTAATTTGAAGCTATTTTTTACTTCTTATCCTATCATATGTCGTCTGTTTCATTGACACTGAATTTTTTCATAAGATGCTTCATGTTGAAAGGTATCATTGAAAGTGTGAATCATCCTTCACTGTTATAGGTTCAGATAAAATAACAACAAAAATAACGACAGCTCCTCCAAGGACCTCAAGTATTTCTCTGCTCAAAGTATATTCCTAAACTACCTTCTGTCGAAATTATTTTAAACTGCATTGAGCTACAGTACGGTTACTGTATAATGTCTACTTTATTTGCATTGGAAAATGAATTAATTTGTGTGCAGAAGTATATTTAGAAATACAAATAAAAACTCAAAAAGTAATGGAAGTATAGTAGTAATATATATGTATATAGTATAAGGAGATTTGAGAAACATAAGATAAGTATATCCCCTAGGTATAATTTTTACAACAATAATACCTTAAAAATAAATATTTTCTTAGTCTATTGAGTGGGTATGCTGAATTAATGCACAACAGGAATACCACTAGAATTTAAATTGCATTGGTTTAAAAAAAATGGAAGAAACAGCATCCAGCAGCCTCATTATTATGGCAATCAACCTGTCATTTCCCTGCATCATATATCATCACCAGTAGAACTAATTTCAGACTCTCAATGTGTTTCCTACTCTCAGGAGATAGTTGTTGCTGGTGGTGATGAATGAAAGCAAAAGAAAAAACTCAGAGTGATTGAGCTTATGAACCTGCAGAGCTAAAAGTGGCAGAAGGGGAAAAAATGGTTCTACTTAGAATGCAAACTTATTATGGATGACACCAAGCACCTTTGAAAGTGCCACTGGCAGCAGTTTGTGTGTAAGGCTATATAAAGAGCACTGACATCACTAAAGGCATATCGCACTCCTGGCTCTAAAGCCTAAAATCATTTAAGTGCTATCCTAAATATATTTACTGGGTGATTATAGCTGATTCATGCCGTTATGCTTGTTCTCATTACTCATGTATCATTTCCCTATGACTAAGAAGTCAATGTCCCATTCCTTTTATGTCAGCATTTGGCATGTTGAATGTTTTGACCTTGGAACATGATTGTGTTACACTTGGGAGCATGCTAATCTCCTATGGCCTGTGTTAGACAATAGCAGCAAAAACAACATGGCACTTGAAAGAAGGGTGTTATTTGATGAGTTCTGAGGACTTATCATCTGCCTTGCCCTTGCAACTCGAAGAACAGGAGGTGGAGAAAGATCAGAGCTGTAGTCCACAGACAAAAAAAAGGGAGTCCCTTATCAAACCATCTCATTTCCAAGCATCAGTCCAGAGGTAAAACCTGATTTACAGTCTGTAGTTTGTAACTAATGTAGAAGTCATGGACAAAAGTCATAAGGGAATTCTTCCTGTAGGATTTCTCAAGCTGAAAATGTAGACAGTCAGGAAGCCTACAAAGTTATGGAGCTGAAAAGAACATCTTCAAGAAGTAGTATCTTCCACAATCTCCTAAATTAAAAGCTTTAAAATATTGTCAAGAGAAATTTGTAGGTAACTCTCAGACACATTGAAATTACACACTCCTTACTTGTCTCAGCAAACTGGCTCTTGAGCATCTTGCCATAATCTAAAGAAGAATGCACACACACACGCGCACACACATACACACACCAGAGTGAGTGATTTGTGTACAAGCAAAACCTTGAAGCTAAATGGCTGCATATTGTTTCAGCTATATTGTATGTGAAATTTCATGGACGCATGAGCTTGCTCTATCTTTGGATCCTGTCTTATAATTTTAGATATATTTAGTTGTATACTATGTTCCAACCCTATTGACTGATTTACTATTACCCTTTCTAATTCCGGGTGGAATTTTATTATGCTCAAAGACCAGCTTAAGGAAAGTGGGGTACAAAAAAAATTAAAACATGAAAAAATACAAAATACACAAAATACAGTATATAAAAAGCTAAAAAGTATATAAAAGCTTGATCAATAAAAACTGGCAGATGACCCTCAATTGATGGAACATTTCATATATATAATTCTTTGTTATAGAATTCTATATATGAAATGCTGACAATATTCACCCTGACATTAAAATATCAAGGTATGGAAACTCTAGAAAGTATCACTACTTTGTGAGAATTCAACCATTCTATCATCATTACATCATGGAAAGATGACCTGGGCCACTACACCAGTACAAATTTTTGAAGAGGCACTTCACTTTGATTGGGGGTTTATCAAATCAGTTCTATGCAGAGCTGGAGTGTTTCATTTCCTAAAGGAGGAATAGAGTAATTGTCTTCTGCTTTGGCTATAAGAGTAACTTCTACATATGTTAATAAGCAGCTCTTGCTGAATCAAGATGCCTGTCTGAGTCACATTAGCCCTGTCTTGATGCTTTAGAGAGGTAGAGCACTTCATGTCTGTTAAATAAAAGACCTCTGCAGAGTTAGATGCGATCCACACAGCCTTGTAGAATAGATGACAAAATAAATAATAGGAAAAATGTACAATATCTTCTCAGAAGTAAAAGTTTGATTCCTACCCTTGTGACTTATTCCTTTTAAAATGTCAGTACTGTCATTATTACATTTTAACAAGCTTTTGACTAAAGAAATTAAGGCATCATAAAAAAAGTAATAAATATCATCATTATTATAAACACTGGTGTGGTAATATTAAACTTAGATTCCTTTTTTTGATAAGTAAGTTCTATTATATACTAATAATAATATATGATAAACCAATTGTATTGGACCTAGATCAGCAGTCCCCAACCTTTTGGACACCAGGAAATAGTTCTGTGGAGACATGTTTTTTCATGGACCAAAAGGAGTATGGTTTCGTGTGCTGCCTGCATCCCCCAGACGGGGCTTTGCTTGTTTACACAGAGCAAATTTCTGGCATACCATGGACCAATGCCGATCTGCACTGGTTGGGACCCTTGGCCTAGATGATCTCCCATTTACATCTAAATGAGGTCCTGACCTTGTTCTCAAATTCTTGCCTAATAGCTCCACTATTATAAAACAATTACAAGTAGAGTAATTGACATGTTCTTGTGGGTGGTTGCCCCCATGGCCACTCCATTTATTATAGTGTTCTATGTCTCTCTGATATTATATCTGGGTCTCACTGAGAATAAAGTATATTTAGAGGCTGGATGGCAAAACAGACTAATGGTGATTATGATAATTTGCTGATTTTGCATTCTCAGATCTCTCCTCTCATATTTTTACACATTATTGACAAGCAAAAAAACCCCTCCATTTGTCTCTTTTTCTTTAAATTACTTCTCTGTGGTGATAAATTATGAGCTCAAGATCAAGAAGACAGAGAAAGAAGGAATTGTGCCTCTCCTCAACTGAGGGACAGCAGCTCTACCCAAAGAATTTTTTCCTGACCCACAAAAGAAAGTACAAAAAAAAAAAAGAAATATCGTAGAAAAGCTATGTGGAATTACATACCAGTTTTTTATCATTTTAGAATAACTCAGTTAATATGGATAATAAATGCAATGGATGATGTGATCCAATATTTTTGGAGACAAAGCAGCTTTGATTCTCATGTCTAGAAAATGCAGAGTTAAAAGCTTTAGTAATTGATTCACACAAAAGATGAAGCACTTGCTTGAAAATTCTGATAAACAATGTGACAGAGATATAGTACAAGAGTTTTCATAAATTATTGGGTTATTCACTTAACTGAGGTAAATCTCCTTTACACTTTAACATATCTATGGAAATCTATAGATACAATAAGCTTGTGAGAAAATATTACTGATGATAAAATGAATAAAATGATATAGATGGATTTTCATTTAATATTGTAAAATATTTCAAGTAGATTGATAAATTATTAAGATGTAAATGCAATTTTAAAGTATACATAATGAATAACAGGATTTATCAAGCACGGAGTTTAGCAAAGATATATTACTTTTTTTTACATTTGAAAGAATGCTACACCAGATTCACAGTCTTAGATTAATGTTACATGTTTCTTTTTTGCTTATGACTAGTTCTTTATCAATGTAATGGAAATAGTAATCTTCATCACTTAAGTGGCCAAAGTTTAATTGTACACTTAAAAACTGAGCTTTTTATGTGTATTGTATTATGTTTTATCTTCTTTTGTTTCCTTTCCTTTCTGTTTCCCTTTTTTGTATGTTCTTTTCTTTCTGTATTTAAAACCAAAACACACAGGTATCTAGATTGTTCTTGTTACTGAAATCTTGGGGCTAATTTAAATTTTTTAAGCACAGTATACTGGAATACATTATATTCTTCTAATGAATTTATTTCTATAAAATGGCTGTTACCCAGGGGCTCTGAATTAGCACAGTATTGTTACATTGTCTTTGTTCCCGAAGAACATATATAGAATATCTGATTGGATGTGAGACATCCATAAAAAGAACACCCACCAAGCAACTCCTTAAACTCTGCTGTACAAAAAAAAAATCAGTAGCCGTTGATAAGATTATTTAGACTACAGTAATAATTGTGTAAAACCAAAAATGTTTTATCATCATTTAATAAACCTTTTTTCCCAAATGCTCAGATTTCAGCAAGGACATTTATTAACACAAGGAGATCCAACATATGGTAGGAAGAAGTTTTGGCACCAAAGTGTCTTTTTTGCCATTCTTCTTCCTTTTCCAAGACATATCTTTGATTCTAGCAGACTCAGAAGGTTTTGCCAGTCCAGCTTTCATAGTCAGTTGACTGAAATTCTTGAGCTCATCAAAAATGTTTTATGTCAGAGGTCCCCAACCTTTGAGCACCAGGGACTGGTTCCGTAGAAAGAGGTTTTTCTGCAGACTGGAGGGTGCGTATTTTCATGTACTGCCTGCATCCCGTGGATGGGGCTTTGCTTGATTGTGTGGACTGGTTTCTGGCATGCCACAGCCCAGTGCCGGTCCATGGACCAGGGGTTGGGGACCCCTGCTTTAGGTGATTTGACACTGACAGAAAAGTATAGTAGTATTATCTACAGGGAAATTCTGTGGACAGATCCAACAATTACTTTTATTTTTTCCCAGGTTGATCCACTTGAGATCTTTAGGGAAATCAAGTCCCAGAATAGAATTCCAAGCCAGTATGGCCAATAGTTATTAACTCTTGCAGATATAAATAATTTCCAATATTTGTGTAATTTGGAAAAGCTGCTTAATCTGTCTCTCCAGTAAAGGTATAATCTGCAGGAGATATGCATAAATGGCATTTTCCAGCACTCAATCCTCTATTTAAACTTTTGCAGATATTTTTTTTAAAAAGAAAAACCTATTGTCGAAAACTTTATATTATCCACTGATTCCAATCAGAATATAGTTTGTTTTCAGGAACTGAAACGGGCAAAAGAAAATAGCATTGGAAAAGATGCTCTAACAGCTTCTTACATGCTTATGCTTCATAGATAGAAAGATGTACTGATGAGAGAAGAATACAACTTGTGCTGATAATGCAGGTAGTCCTCGGCTTACAAGTGTTCATTTAGTGATGTTCAAAGTTACAATGTCACTGAAGAAAATGACATACAACTTTTTTTCACACTTACAACCATCACAGGATCCCCATGGTCATGTGATCAAAATTCAGATGCTTGGCAACTGATTCATATTTAGGAGGGTTGCAATGTCCAGAGGTCATGTGATCACCTTTTGCAACCTTCTGAGAAGCAAAGGTCACCAGTTTCACTTAACAACTGTATTACTAATTTACATACTGCAGTGATTCACTTAACCACTGTGGGAAGAAAAGTCATAAAATGGGACAAAACTCACTTAGCAAATGTTTCACTTAGCAACAGAGATTCTGGGCTCAGTTGAGGTCATAAATTGAGGACTACCTGTATTTGAATTCCTCACATGTTATCACTGTATCATGCTCCCTAAACTTTCTTCTTTTTTAAAAATTGCTGTCAGTCCTACCATTGTAATTGTGACATAAGATTGAGTACAAGCCAGTTTGTTGAGTTTTCTGTTTGCTAAAGGTAAAATAAGCACTCAATTTTTTTTCTCCCTCCACACACACTCTTTTTCTTCTCATCAAGCACAGAAGACTACTGTCTAAGCATTTTTTTTCAAAAGCATATTAGTCCTTAGAGAGTTAAAGAAAGGAAGAGCATATTAATTGTTTGCCCTAACATTTTATGCATCAGTGGAAAAACAGTTTACATATTATAGCTCAGCTGTTCCTTTAAATCAAATGAAAATAATCTCAGGACCTTTTTTATTCCATATAGACCAAACTGTTTTCTGTGTTCGGAAACACAAACTTCAGTTGAAAAGACTAAAGGCATCATTAGAATACAAAAAAAAACAAAACTTTGTGCTAAAGAATGGGCAGATGCAGAAAAATTAATACTAAAGAGAGTGCCCCCATAAAGAGCACACATTTGATAAGGATCTGGTTAGCATCTTCCATTTTCCTTTCATTATATGAAGATGACAAGCAACACAACACAGAAACAGTTTATTTACATGATGAATTAGGGACCTGACTTTTTTAAAATATTCTTTAGGGTTACATTCTGGAAAAAGAAGTTCCTCTTTTGTCTTGAGATTAATGTGCTATGAACCTCTTTCCTGGTTATCCGTTTCCGGATGGGGAAAGCATGGAAGCATTTGAAGATAATAACAAAAGCTTAATGTAATTTTAAAAAGAAATCTTTCAGAGGATTACAGATCTCAAGAGGCATAAGATTTGGGGTTTCCCCTGGCTTTGCTGTTGAAGGGTTGACATGAGCGAATGGTTAAAAGGAGGACATTATGTCTCTTCTCTTTATCTTTAGAGCCTTCCAAATCCAAGCTAGCTGAGATTGATTTGCTACAAAAGTTAAATGTCAAGTTTGTAGAGACCTTAGCAGCTGAAAACAAAGAGAAATTTGCTGAACTTTGGGAACAAAACCAGGACTTGACTGTAACTGCAGCTGAAGAACATGGGGGAACACTGAGTTTAGCTGAATTGACACCACTGCAGATGGGTTATGCTATTTTTAATTTTTTTTCTGCCCCCATCCTTATTTGATGTGCATGTAAAAAACTAAAACAACACAAGAGAGAAGTTACAGCTGTGGACACTATTTGTTTAAGCTGCCAGCACTCATGAAAGAAATTATAGTTTTGACATTTTTAAAATTGTCTATACTACTCTTGCTTTGTTTTTACATAACCAGCCTAGAAAAAAGATTTTTCCAGCTATTTTGGAAACCAGCTATTTTGTAATTTAGAGTGGACCTAATTACTGTATGATGCTTACAAACAAACAAAGCAAACAACATCTTTATAAATATGTGAGAATATAAGTAGGCCAACGTATTCAAATTTTACTTTTATATTTTTCAAAAACATTACAACATTTGGCTTTAGCTCCCATTATAGCAAAACCTAACACAACGTGTGAATCTGGACAAAGAATTATGGGGCAAGCAACTTTTGAGAAATGCATTGCATAAGAAACAGTTTTAAAATGCTTTGTCTTTAAATTTCTTACATCTGGCTTATCTACACAGGTTCACTTTGTCCTACAGAAGAGTCACAGTCCAGCAACTTAGTGCTTAAAAAAGCTGCTAATTCTGGTCCTACCTTTGAAACAACTCAACTAGATTTGAATACTAAGGGTATAAATAGTACAGTATTTTCTTTTCATATTAATGGATTGTTAGGCCTCAGTATGATATATCCTCTTCCAGGTGTCAAAAAGTAAAATTGGTGGTTGCTTCAACTATGTGATACTCACAAAAAACAGGGAAAGGCTCAATCACATGGTTGCAGACATCTCTTGACTCTTTTTTCCCCAAATTAATTTTCTGTTATTACATTTGATTAGTGCTTAATAAACATCATGTTGTCTGGGTTAATTTGTTTGCTTAATAATACAAGTTACATTCTTAGTCTCTACCCTTTTTTTCCAACCATTGATAAAATAAATTCCATGTTTGAAAATATTCTGTATCTTCTTTCTCTTTGATCCTCAATGTAAATCTGTCCATTTCAAGACAGTCCAATATCTTCTTGATTATCTTTGTCTAGTGCTGTTTCTTTATTCTTCCAGTGCTGAGCAAATACAATCCTCGCTGCTGTTAGTACATGCAATTTTAAATATATACTTTGCTTATCAGATTTTTCTGGGTTTATACCTAGTAAGAAAAGTTCAAGTTTAAAATTGACATGTTTTCCTAACAAATTTTCTAACCAAATGTGTATTTTTGTCCAATTGTTTTTTGCTTTAACACAGGTCCACCACAAATGATAATATGTGCCAGATTTTTGGTTACATTTTCAACATTTAATAGACATATTTTTAATTTTTTTTGCTAATCTAGCAGGTGGTAAGTGCCATCTATAGAACATTTTATATAAGTTTTCTTTATAAGAATTTGCCATTGTCAATTTATAATTTTTTCCCAAAGATTTTGCCATTTCTCTAATTCTATATTATATCCAAAGTTTTTTGCCCATTGTATCATTGCATTTTTTTACTTGTTCATCCTCCATTTTTAAATTTAATAGAAAGTTATATAGTTTCTTAATCAGTTTTTCATCAAAGGTCAACAATATTTGATCAAAAATTGTCTGTTCTTTATAAAAGCCATATATTTTTGCATCTTTATCATATCTCAATTGCATTTGCAATTTAGGCTCCATAATAATTCAATACCCTGTCTAAAAGCTCTTGTTTAGATTTTAGTTTCCCTTCAGTATCCAAAATATCCTTATATGTCAAAAAAATTTCATATTGCACTGAGTTCAGGTGAATAAATGCTTCCATCATTGAAAGCCATCCTGGGATTTTCAAGTAGATTTTAGCTTTTAGCTTTTCCCACACAGAAAGTATTGAAATTCTTACTTAGTGGTTTTGAAAGTATCTATGAGTTTTATTATTCTCATACCATAGAAATGTGTGCCATCCCAGTTGCAGATCATGTCCTTCTAGATATAACAGTCTTTTATGTCTGAGAATTATCCATTCTTTTAGCCATGTATCTCTTGACTCTTTTGACTCACTCTGTGGATGGCCCTGCCCTTTTCTCCCATTTCAGTGGTGGACATATTTCTGATTAAACATAGTCACTGAGAGGGCTAAAGGAATTTGTCTTTAGAATGTAAACTTGGCAAATACTACAACTAACTTTACTGAAACTATAATTGTTTATTTAGACAAAAGCAAAAGGACAAGAAGGAAAGAAGTCTAGATGCTGTTTTTTAATTAAAGCATCGATTTCCTATACCTGGAATAAGACCCATTGAACTTACATCAAGAAGGAGATATGCATAGGATTCAACTCTCTGAACATAGACAGTAGAAATATATTTGTAAAAAAGCAATTTCAAGGCTAATTAGCTCAAGTTATAAATAAGCATAGAGACTGCCATGACTGTCTATAAACATCACCTGACACACTTGCTCTCATTATTGAATATTATCTAATTTAGAGCATTGGCACATAAATCATGAGCCATAAATTTAACATCCACCATTTTATTTATGGAGAATCCTTAAAGGTATACATTGGTTACAACAGCCAAGTAGAAATTTGTTGATATGAACAGCAACATGCTTCTGAAATGACATTTCATTCTGTTCTTTACAAAAAGGGAAACATAGATTAGGGTTATGCAAAATCTCAGACTGGCCAATTACTTCAAATCTTTAAGTCACTTCAACATATCATTATTTTAGTAATATACCTTCAAATTGCTGAAGAGATATTTATTTTTTTCATAAAGTTTCAAAAATTCAGTAGACCTTTTGGCTATGTGTTCATCAACCACTGTAGCAGTGCCTGATGAAATGCTGCTATAAGTTTCCTTGATTTGGATGCAGAATCAAATCACCGATTTCCTTTCTTAACTTGGGTCTTCAGATAGACTAATCAGAAATTTCACAGACATAGTACAGATAAGTAAATATATTTATTACAGGAAAGACTGAAGTCACTGTTAATAATAGGGTGCAAAATATTCTTATTCCACCATAGTATGTGGATTGATTTATGTCATAGAGAATGGACTATAAACATGGCTTTCAGCTTCTTAGATGGTCAGGTGGAAGAAAGAAATCTGGTGGAAAATAAGTTGTGATCTCCTTCATTAATGAAGTGTCTTTCTGATTATGTAAGTCAGCAAAGAGCATACAAAAGTTTCAGTGAGACATAGTTGATTCTTCAGGAGAATATGGGAAGAAAGTGGAATTGAAGAGGACGGGGAAACAGTAGGAGGTAGGCATATATAGTGGCTGTATTTGGCCTCAAATGGTAGCAACTGGACGGAAACTTGAACTGAGTTATATATGAACTTAGTCATATGTAAAAAATCATGCTAACTGCCTTGCTGGTAGTTTATAGTGCACTGAAGAATTTGCATTAAGGTAGTATTTCTTCTTTATGTTGATTCAGCTAACTTTATATGATAGTCAGGGGACAGGTGAGTTTTCATAGCTGAAACAAGTTTTAAACAATGTGCTGTGAATGGTAGTTTCTGTCAGTATGTATTTGTGTGTGTGTGTGTGTGTGTGTATTTGTTGTGGTAGAAAGAACTAAATGTAGATGTAGCAGTACCAAGTGACAGAAGATAAGGAAAAGTAGTTTCAGAAGCTGGAAAAGTACCAAGTCTTGAAGGAGAAACTAGAGAGGATGTGGAAAGTAAAGGCCAAGATGGTTCCAGTTGTGTTAGGAGCACTTGTGGCTCTGACTCCTAAGCTGGGACAGTAGTTTCAACAATTTCCAGGAACAACATCAGAGCTCTCTGTCCAGAAGACTTCAGTCCTAGGAACAGCTCAGATTCCGCACAGAACCCCAAAACTCCCAGGCTTCTAATTGAGGACTTGAGAATGAGGAAGATGCAGACCAACCCAAGGGATGAGAAGGGAATTACATGTCCTTCAGACATACACACAAACAGCCCTGAAGTCTTCATTCCCAGAAATCTGCTCCAGAAATACTGAAGATTTTAAGAGCAGATATGCAGTTCAAAAGAAGAGGAGAATGAAAATTTCTGAACATCAAGTAATAGTACAGTATATTTTCTTGTATTTATAGAACTAACTATAGTTCTGTATCCTCCCACCACTCCTATAATCATCTCTTTTAGTCAAAGCTACAAAAGACAGCTTGGGGAAATGATTGCTGAGTTTCCAAATTATTTAAGAGTAGCCTCTCTTTCTCTCACAGCCCAAACAGAAAATGGCAACCTGTTTCGGCTCTAGTGCTACCAATCCCACAATTATTTGAGTTATAATTTTGAAAGGAACATGAAAGATGTTAACTAAAATACAGTACTACCTTGATCAGAAGATTCCACTTTTTCATTCCCCCTCTTTTTTTAAAAAAAAATGTAAACTTTATATAACAACACCATATACATTTGATACGTATATCAAATGTTTTGTACAAAACAAATTTCAATAAAAGCTACAAGGATGACAATGTTATATAAAGTTTTCATTTTTTTTAAAAAAAAAGAGGGAATGAAAAAGAGGAATTTTCTGGTCAAGGTAGCATTGTATTATAGTGTGTGTACGTGTTACTATAGGTGTGTATACACACACACACACACACACACACAAAGAGAGAGCCAACATTGTGTGAGCATACAATAATACATAACTCTATGTTGACTACGTTCACTGGCAAGGTGATTTCTGTTTGGCCATATGATAGTTCTGTTATCAGCCGATCGTTTTTGAAGAAGAAATTGAAAGGTGACTAGAGGCTTTTAAAGAAAAATGATTGATGAGAAAGGAAGTTCACTTTCCTTGCCCTGACACCTTAACTATTTTAGAAAGTCTTTTACTCACTATAAAATGGCAGGAAAAAACCCTGCCTTCTTCCTGTTAAGTGCTGTAGGGAAAATGGCCACATACTGTAAATAAGAAACCAAAGCACTTGGAGATAAATACAACAGAGGTTTTTTTTTT
>NW_015386755.1:93884-100086 GCF_001527695.2 Protobothrops mucrosquamatus
TATGTATGTATGTATGTATGTATGCATGTTTACATATATATTAGTTCATTTGAATAACCATGGAAAGCTTTAAAATAATAATAACCACAGCATTTTTTGTTGTTGTATAGTTACATTGGCCACAATCCTACTATTACACTATTTTTAAAATCCAGTTGTTGTGGAAGCTTTCACATGTGAGGATTTCTTATTATATAACAAAAATGGAAACTCCCATTCACATTTTGTTTTTTGCTTAAAACAACAGAAGATAGCCAATGTGGAAGTACCACAATATGCTCTATATTTGATTTTGAATTAGACTAATTGGGGGGGAAGCTTTCTTTTATAAAAAAATAAATGCTTTACGACAATCAAAAATGTTAATACCTAGAGATTGAAATAAAAATGATTTTCATTTAATTCAGAAAGTCATATCTTGCTTCATGGTTATTGTGAGAAAACCCAGTCAATCGCAATCAAATGTACTCTGCAATGATGATTTTGTCACAGGCAGTTAACAGTCACAGCAGGAAGATGACATCTGTAGACTCCCCAGACTATTGTCAATGTGCCACATCTCTGTGACTTTTGCAAGGCAACCTTGTGAAAGCAAACAGAGCTTGTTCAGCTATTACCAGAGCCTCATACTGTATAAGGCATCCATGCTGCTGACCTTCCTTTCCACCATATGGTATTTTTTGCCAATGGCATATTCAGACTGAAATAAGAAAAAAAAATCATTTATGATATGATCGTGAATGAGAGTACTGATCAGTTTTATGCCACAAAGATATGCTAGCTGAATTAGAAAGGAACAGATTTGACCCAGGTTTGCTTGGCCATCTATGACTAAGAAGAGGAGAAAAAAGTGCAGGCATGTATCAGAATTGTATCTGTCTTCTTAGAAAAACAATATCCTTGCTGAGGTGACCTTTTATACTCAAGGTAGGAATTCATGGCACCCCAAGCAACCATGGATCAGTTGAGACTATTATATGTCCAACATGTACTGCAAACCTCAGGGCTTGGGGAGATAGGACAGGTTGGCATGGTGTGAGTCAACTCACTCTCATGGGTATAAGGAACATTTGAGGTAGCTGTGACTCTTGAGTAACTGAGGTTTCATTCCTAGCAAGGATGAGGGACCAATTAAAATGACCTATCCTCAGAAATTAATGCTATTTAAGAGTTAGACCAAGATCTTTTGATTAAAATTATAACCAGATTGATCATTAATGTATGTTAAACAATGTATTTCTATGAGTCACTTAATACCTATTATTTCACTGAAATGTACATATCTCAAGTAATTGAGATACTTTTTCTTGTGAGTGTGTGGCAGAGAGGGGTGGACTGACAAAGAACAAAAACCAAACACTGAAGTCTCTAACATGTAGAGTTTATTTGCTCTATTCCCAAGAGCTTTCAATGAAAGGGGCTGAAAGCGAAAATAACACTTTGGAACCTCAGCCATCCAAACCAAGAATTTAGAGTAAAAATCGACAAAAGAAATGTCAAACTAAGTAGTTAAACTGATCTGGCAGTAGCAGTTTGAGGCTTGTTCTCCTGCTCTCACACACTACACCTCCCAACTTCAGCTATGAGCATAGTCACTGTCCCCTTCCTTCCTTCTGAATAAGTTTTTCCAGAGAAAGGAACCCAGGTCTCTTCTCTTCCTGGGCAATGAGCTGAGTTCCAGACAGCATAGAAGATGGAGAGTTTGTTTATACAGGCCTGATCAGGATAATCCAGCAGATCCTTTCTGTGCAGGCTTCTCTTTGGCATTCCTTGACAACTGCCATTTCCCTAACCTTCTTCTTCTATCCTAACTCCTCTTTCTAATATTCTGCTACTGTGGTTTATGCACTAGGAAGGCTAGTGTTTCTGCTTCATGACAATCAACACACAATAAAGTCTTATTTTTATTAGTTGGTTAGAGATGTTTCCTTTATTAGTTGGTTAGAGACAGTGATAAACTCATCAGCAATAAAGATGATCTTCAAAGTTGTTCATCCACCTCATAATCAGCCATGCAGAAGAAAATAGCAAATGTTGCCATGGACCCATCCACCAGAGCTATTCTACAGCTGCTAGCCATGAAATGAGATAAGTGATTGCTTGAACTGGAACCCTCACTGGTTGCTAACAAGTATCTAAAATAGAATCTCCCCTATGCACACTCTTTCTCTTTTAAGAACAAATAAGACTTCTGGGCTTATAACTAACTACTGCTCAATTCCTATAGACAGTACTGATTACCCAAATACAAGTGTCCACAGAAAGATCCAATCTGTTTCCATTTCAAGATATAGCACAGGAACAACAGTATACATTGATCATGGGGTAATGTATGGCTGAAGTGGTTCAGAAGGCTGCAGATTCTGAGCTAGTGGTAGGAATACATTCCTACTGGCAAGACTACCACCAGAAAGCAACAGTCTAACATTTCTGTTACCCTCATGTTTCTCAAGTTACTGGAATCCTAATGGTGCCATTCTTTCTCCTTTCCTGTTCAATATTTCATGAAACCATTGATGGTTGTCATCTCTTTAGTATTTTCAGTATAACCATCATACCATATATGTCTACTGCTAACCTTGATGATGCCAAACTGACAAAACAGTGTCACTTTATCCTTTGTGCAAATGCAAGTGCCATCTTTTAATATTTGCATTATGATGTTGTGATGCATGTTTATCATTTCCCTCCTTTGCCATTAATACCCACCCATTAATACCCACAGGTGCCCCTAAGCTCTAGCACTCCTTTCCATTTGAATGCCCAAGTCTTGATCATTGCCTGCAGGCAGTGACAGACAGCATGAGAGCCAAGAATCCAAATAAGATGGAAGTACTATAGATTGTTGGTTTCAGTCCTCCAGGTTAAAAAGATGGCCTATATTGAATAAGGTGCAAGTCCCTCAAAAAAAAACAACCCACCAGTTTTGCCATGATCCTATTCTGTCATTAAAGGTACAGATGACCACATTTGCAAAAAAAAAAAAACACACACCCCAGTTTCAATGGTTTGCCTACTACAAAGCTTTCTAGAGCAAAGTAGGGCCTGTTTGGTCTGGTGGTTGAGGAACTTGGCTATAAAGTAGGACACTGGGAGTTTAAGTTCTGCCTTAGTCATGGAAGCCAGCTAGGTGCCTTTGGGCAATCATCCTCTCTCAGCCCAAACCCCACCCACACACACACACAGGGTTATTATTGTGGGGAAAATAGGAGCAGGAAGGTGTATTAGATATGGTCACCACCTTGAGTTATTTGTAAAAATAATAAAACAAACAAATAAATAAAAAATAAAAAATAGTCGAGTTTCAGAAGCCTTGCCATAATAGGAGAGGACAGGAGAGGAGAGGAGAGGAGAGGACAAGATAGGAGAAGACAAGAGAGGGGGATATGTCCTTATTTGATTTGCTGAAGAAAAAGTAACTCCAAATCTTATTTATTATTCTTAAGAACTTTATAGCATATACCAAATTTTTATAGGATACACAAAAGTGAGCTTCAAAGAGCTTTGCTGCAAAGAATGACAAGTTTCTGTGTAAGAGATACAAGTTGGTAATCATTTAGATCTTTTTATTTGCTAAAATAGTTTTAACCTGTCACTGCCAGTGACCCTCTAAGTTTTCAATAATAAGAAAAAATAACTGCAACCAGATCAGTAATGCCTACGTAGATACAGTAGAGGGCAGATTTAAAAAAATTGATTACATAGGTAATGAGAAAAAGAGATTGATGTGTGAAAGAAAAAGATGGAGGGAGGGAAAGAAAGACTGCCAGCATGATAAAAGAACCTCTAGAAAGTGTCTTGGGGGAAAAAATGGAGTTATGGAGTAGATCAAGGGGAAAAAAATAGACTAGAGTAAGAAAAGAAAAAAAATGCACAATTTTTAAAACTATTTTTAAAAAATAATTCTGACTAAAGCTATAAGTACCTAGGGCTTTGCAGGATCACCTGGTAAATAGGAAAATAATGAATACATTTAGCATATAAATAGAGTTGTTTGTTCTGGTACTATTGTAATATGGAGAGGAGCACTGATGAGTCAGTCTTCACTCCTTCAACTGCCTGGAGTTTTCCTGGTAACATTTTCAAAATGCCATTGCCTTATTCCTGGGGTTGAGAAAGAGAATGATTGCTCAAAGTCACCCAGTTGGCTTCATGCTCAAAGCAAAACTAGAATTCAATTCCATTTATATACTGTAAGAGACAGGTTTTCTTCAGGACTATCTTCCCCAACCTGGTCGGTCCTTCAGGTCTTCCAATGGTGCACCTAGTGGGCCGTAACTGAGTCTATCTAACTTTCTGCTAGTTGTCTTCTTCTTGTCTTTCTCTGCATTACAGACTTCTCCAAGAAGTTTTATCTCCACATACTGTAATGCAGGGGTCTTCAAACCTGGCCCTTTTATGATTTGTGGATTTCAACTCCCAGAATTCCTCAGCCAGGCATGCTGGCTGAGGAATTCTGGGAGTTGAAGTCCACAAGTCATAAAAGGGCCAAGTTTGAAGACCCCTGCTGTAATGTGTCCAAAGTATGATAATTTGAGCCTGATAATTTGCACCTCCACTCTGAGTTTATGTTTTTGATAATCTATTTGTTTGTTTTCTTAGCTATCCATGGTATTCCCTTCTCCCATAGTAAAGTTCAAATGTATCAATACTCTTTCTATCCTGCTTCTTCAAAATCCACATTATTATAAACACTGATCTCCAATGTAATAATTCCATATTTACTTTTTATTTACATATTTTGTTAACCTTGCCTGTTGTTTACATCTAAATATGCTTTTAGGAACATGGGAATCAGAATGCAATCATAGCATAAATATGAACATTTGACCACCATCGATAAATATGGAAAATGTAACACAGTGGTAAAACAAAAATAAAAGAGGAAGTGCAAGACTTGATGGGCCTCTCAGAGGAATGCATTATACATTCTGGATCCCACAAAGAGAAATTCCTTGATTTTTCTCCTTATCCATTAGACTTTCAGTAACAGAGTTTCCATTGTTTAAAGTTTGTAGGAGCAATTTCATGAAGAAGGACAGAGATACTAATTATAACATCAATAGAAATAGTTGGCTGGCATAAGATGATAGTTAACAAAAAGAAGTTTTGATATAGTACTTATTAAAAACATAATGGTGGTTAAGAAGGCAACATTTTAAGTAGTGAAAATTTCAATTATTAATCCAGCAGAATTGAGTGGCTGGCACACACTGTGAAGTTATTAGATCTAATTTTTTGTCACCGACTAAGAACATATTTCCAATGTCACTGCAGCAGTGTATTTTCCTACACTGTGAAGCTGAATTGTTTCACTCTCTACAGCCAATTTTATGGTTGACCTCCCTGCTACTTGTCTTCCACATCATTTATCATTTAATATACAGCAGTACAATCCCTCACTTTCTTTCCTTCCTCTCCATCAAATTATTAAGGCAGAACTTCTGACACACCCTCACTCCACCAGTCAAGCAGCTCAACTGCCTGACAGGAGACAGACTGAGAGAAGGGGAAAAGAAAGACCCTTTTTTCACTCCAGCTTCAAAATCGCAATAGCTTCTGTGTCAACCCTTCAACTAGATGTGGAAAAATACTTTTCAGATTAGCAAAGACACAGTAAAATAAACTGGCACGAACAGTGGCAATCTCTTTATAAAAGAGAAAAGCTGTAAAGCCGTGGATTGGGTATCTTGAAACTTTCCTGCTAAGCAAACACACTGACTGAAAAAGAATTCCATTTTATTTTCAATACTGGTCTCCTTATACATATTATTCTAATCTTGTAAAGATGGATCCATCATATGAAGATAAGGAAATTAAGAAGATTCTATTGATTGATCCTTGTTCTCTTTGGTTGGATTTTTATGAAGTTCTGGTTTTCTTGTAGCTTGGCAGATTAGCTTAAAGAATAGATACTGGTACACTGTAGCTTTGTTTAATCTGGCATCCAGCTGATTTAGTGAACCAGGCTATAAAACCAGCACAGCTGCTTCAGACATCTAGAAAACTGTTGTGTTCTTTGTATTCCCCCCCTTAATCCCCTATGCATATCCTGATCACCCATTAAGGGTGATTGCCCTTCACCATTGATCGCCCATTAAGGGTGATTGCCCTTCACCATTGATCGCCCATTAAGGGTGATTGCCCTTCTCCATCTGCATACAGTTTCATGCCCGTTGCTGGTTGGCTAACTAGCAACAGG
>NW_015386755.1:103427-121665 GCF_001527695.2 Protobothrops mucrosquamatus
TGCCCGTTGCTGGTTGGCTAACTAGCAACAGGGTCTTGCCAGCCAATGGAATTGTGTGATTACAAGCCAGGGGAATCCCATAAAAGAGGGCTCCCCTGGCCCAGAGAGCCAGTCCGGATTTACCTTATGCCTTGCCAATAAACCAAGAGCTGACTGTCACTCGACTCGTGTCTTACTGCCTGCGCGATCTAACAAAAACAGTATTTGCAAAAGTCTAAGAAGACATTATACTGGAGGAGTTGAGTTCTGCTCTTATAAGATCCATCAACTTCTTTACAATTTTAACTAAAAGTCTAATTCAATGGAAGATCCTGGCAGGCCACACCCATTTGAGGGTCATACTAGTTCAATCAAGTCTAGACTTTTTGGTTTGGGGGGAGATGTCTGGCTTCAGTTAGCTTTCAAAGGTATCTTTCAATGAAAAACCAAAGATTAACAAATTGTGGGTATATTGCTCTTCTCTTTATGCTTCTGAGAAACTTCGTTTATTAGTAGATTAAAAAAGAAAAATGTGAAGAAAATTAGAAAGAGAAAAAAATATGGCTGGGAAATGCTGGGCTGTGTGATTAGCTTTGAACCTCCTCCTAATTCTACTCCAAGTAGAACATGGAATAATGACTTTAAATTGCAAAAAACCAGATTTACATTGAAGTTACATTAAATAAATCCTAATAGTATGGCCAAATAGGCAAAGTATAAATTACTAAGAAAAGGAACCTCCCCCACATCGATTATATTCAAGCAAAGGATGGGAAGTCAGTTGTCATAGATGCTTTGATTTTTATTTCTGTATGGAGAAGAGTTTGCAGATGGTGATCAAAATAGTCTCTTCAAGTATATGGTTCTATGATTCCATTGATACAAGCACTTAGAACTTTTCACATAATATATCCAGGTTGAGGGAGACTGGGATAATTATAAGCCCTGACTCAGAAACAAATATGCAAAACATACAGACTAAATTATACACTTAAGGCAGTACATGTAAAGTGTGTAATGGCCATGTGAAAAATTAGAAAAGAAGATCATGTCACCACGATCTTCCTGCCACACAAATGGGATGGATCCTTTCTTGTTTACTTTAGATAGGAAAAGGCCATTTTGAAATTTAAAAATAAATTGTCCTGTATTTCTGGGAAGCCAAACAACCCTATTGACTGCTCTGCTTATAAGGTTCAATTGATAAAACAGCACTTGTCCTCCCAAAAAATTAAAAGATGTCAGACAAGAGGGTGACAGGTGCTTTGATTGAATCTAAGAAGCAGGCAACAGATGGCTATATGATCCAATTTCAGAACAAGCAGAAAATGAATATTCATTAGTGAAACTGCTGATTGAACAACTTCTTCAATCAACCCACTTCTTCTAAAAAGGTATGCATTTCAGTGTGATAATTCACAAGGTGAATGTGTATTTATGGTGTGTGTATATGTGTGCGTATTTGTATACACAGAGAGAGGGGGGGTGCTTGTAAAGAACTATTATAATAGTGTCAACTGCAAAAAATAAAATAATGATTTTGATTAGAAAAGGAGCCACTTATATGAAAAATAAAGCATGTGAGTTTGAACAATTTAGCTAAAGTCCGTCTGTCAGTCAACTTCCATCCTGATTTTTCTTGTGCATTATTAGATAGAGAGAAGTGCAAATCATCAGTTCTTACAATGAACACTTGAGGATTAGGGGTAATCCATCCAATTTTCATTTTGATATCAAAAGTATTTTTGATTCTCAGAAGGGATATATTGCTGCTTTAGAATGATTTTCTATTAAAGTTGGGATTTAGCGTTTATGATGAAGTTACCATGATATTAAATAGGTTCATAACCTTATAACTCACACCCTCTAGGCAAAGGCCTTTCTCTTTGTTGTTCATATTGGTCCTAAAATAATAGAAGTTAATGTATTTTGGGCATTGTCTAGAAATAGCAACAGCATTTAGACTTTATATACCGCTTTACAGCACTCTCTAAGAGGTTTACAGAGTCAGCATATTGCTCCCAGCAGTGTGGGTCCTCATTTTACCAACCTCGGAAAGATGGAAGTTTGAGTCAACCTTGAGCCAGTCAAGATCGAACTCCAGGCAGTAAGCAGTGAGTTAGCCTGCAGTACTGCATTCTACCCACTGAACCACCATGGCTCCTGTTTGTCTTAGGAAATAATAGTCCTGAATATCAGAAGATGAGATGTTTCTGCCAGTCTTTCTCTTTCCATCTTTCTCCCCACACACACCATATGCCTATTTAAGAATGGGTGCAGGGATGAGTATGACTTAGTTTATATGTAATTTTAAATTATCATGCATTGGGGCTCATGTTATGTACAGAATCAGCTCAACCATTATATCTTAGCATGAACCAGGCTGCATGATGATCAATAATAACTAGGGTAAAAATCATGGGTTAGGAATAGATATGAATATAGCCTGGATATATTTGTGTGTCACTTGTGGATAAAGTCTACTGCTGGTACTTAGTTTTATGAATGAATCATTATTGTATCACTAGAATAATGAGACAGGTCAATGTTTGTTCCTGACTGGCTAGTATTCCTTGCTTAATTCTACCCATGTATATTATTATGCTTAGAACCATTTCTCATATTAAAATAGTAATGAGAACTTATCCCTATTCTATTTCTCAGTAGCATATTATAGTGTTACTTTTTTAGCTTTTAATTCACTTCAGCCTCTACTATAGCAGTTTATATTCTGAAAATGATGAAGGTCATACTGCAGAGAGAAATGAAAGGAAAAAACCAGTTTATGTCAACAAAATAAAATATTATGTACTTAGGAACAGAGCAAAAAAAAGAAAAAAACAAAAGTTTTCCATCCTTCTTTTTATTTTGAAAGACTCCTTACATTATATCTGGGACATTAGGCAAGGCATTAAGAACCATTCAAATTAATTCCTTTCAACTTTAGGCTAGACAACCTGCACATTTAACAAATATCACCTCTTTACTTTTTTCAGCATTCATTTAAATAAGTTTAACCACTGTCCCTGAAAAATACATCTCTTGGCTACATAGGTGTAATAAATTATTTCAGCCAAAGGGAAAACTGTTTTCATAGTCAACATCTTTTTTGTTGTGGATTTCACCTAAGTTGAACTGCAAATCAAGAAAAGACGAGGGGCTCAAACTCTTTTCCAAAGCACTAAAAGGCAAGAAACAAGGGGTGGAAACTAATCAAGGGACAAGCAACCTAGAACTAAGGAGAAAATTCCTAACAATAACAGCAATCAACCAATAGAATAGCTTGCCTTCAGAAGTTGTGGGTGCTCCATCACTGAAGGCTTTCGAAAAGAGACTGGACAGTTTGAATCTCAGTTCTGTACTGGACTAAGCGTCCCCCACTGCTTCAATCACCAGATCTGTAATATTGGGATAGGGAAATAACAGGATTGATATTCCTTACCTCAACATTTTAAAAAAAATATATTTCATGAAACATATGTAGCCAAATTATTAGATTCACTAGATCCTTTAGTGCCTAAAAGCAAATCACTTCATCAAATCTGAGCTTTTGACTTCCAGTATTTCTTTTGACAGGAGATGCCAGTACTTGGTTGCCAGATTTCTTTATGAAGGATCCCTTGAGAAAATGTGTAATTTAATTTATCAAATTATTATTCCCTTTAAGAGGCAGTGTGTAAATTCCTATGTCACTCTCCTGGGTTTGAGGCTTAGAGGTGAGAAGGACTTTTTTTTTTCAATTCAATATGTTTCATGTTTGATTAGTAACAGAAGAATAAAAAGATAGGAGGGTGGCATCTTCATCTTTCTGGCACACCATCTTTGCAACAAATACTAAGACCCATTTAGCAAAATGCTCAAAAGAACCATCAATGTACCTAGGATTGCATACCTCATTTTAAGTAAACATTGTAAGTTAGATGATATACTTTACCATCAATTGTAAGTGATCTGCTCCCTAAATGTTAAATGCAGAATATACAATTATCTAACTGAATGAAGGGGAGAGGGGGAAAAAATGGAACTAATTAAAGTTTTACTTTGGTGGTCAGATGTTTCTATAGCCGTAATGACACTAGTTATTATAAATATTTATGTATCATTTCATAATTTAAAATCCCAATGTGATTTATAATGATGCTAAAATATGCAAGATGAAAATAGAAGAAAATATTTTTTTTTTAAAAAAAATCTGTTTAAACACTGCGAGAAAGGAATCAAAGCAACCCAAAATATGGTGTTGGGAGGGGTTAACAGCTGAGGAAGGCCAATTAAAAAAGATGATTTTTTTAAAAAAAATATATCTAAAACCCATTATTGTTGGGGTCTGATGTATCATAGAAGGAAGGTCGTTCTGTAGAGCAAATACAGAACAGGGCTTTGTCCATATCACTATCAATAGAACCTTCATAAGTTAGAATGATAACTTGCTGAAAAGGCTTTGTTAGTTTTGAGAGTCACTAGGCAAGAGAGGTCTTCCATTGGTATCTTATGGCTGTAAAAAGAAAATCAGCCTAGTGGCAGAAGACGTCTATTCTTTGTTTTTGCTCTGCATATAAAGAAAGATGGTAATATTCTGATGGTTGCTATTCAGGAGTCATGGGATGCATTGTGGTGATTTTCATTTCTACAAGCAGAACAGACATAGGCATGTTGCATTTATCTCACTGTATCTCTAGCAGCTTCTAGCTGTCTAACTCTACTTTCAGAAGTAAGAAAGAAGCATTAATTATTACACCTACATTGTTCAGATGCTCCTCCGCAAGCCAGTCCTCCCACTCCTGGGAGAGTCTGGGAGAACAAACAAGCCTTGAAACTTGCCTGTAGTGTCAGCACATTCCAGGTTGATGAACAGAACAAACTCTACAAGTTGAGAATTCCACACTGAGAATAGCCTGCTGTGGGACCTTTTATGATTAAACTAAAAAGTTCCCAACACAAGTCTTTAAAAAGATCTTCACTGTCACAATATCTTACTGTCTAGCATTGATGTCTAATCCTCTGTAGCCCAAGAAAGCCAAGTATTGTGCAGGAATGAAGGCATCAGATGTCAAATGGAAACTTATGCAGAATTAACAACCACAACAACAACCACAACAGCAGCAGCAGCAGCAGCAACAACAACAACAACAACAACAACAACAACAACAACAACAATAATAATAATAATAATAATAATAATAATAATAATAATAATAATAATAATAATAATAATAATAATAATGGAAAGGACCTTGGAGGTCATCTAGTCCAACCCCCTGCTCAGGCAGCAAACCCTATACCATTTCAGACAAATGACTGTCCAATCTCTTCTCAAAAACTTCCAGTGTTGGAGCATTCACCACTTCTGGATGCAGGTTGTTCCACTGATTAATTGTTCTAACTGTCAGGAAATTTTTCCTTAGTTCTAGGTTGCTTCTCTCTCTGGTTAATTTCTATCTGTTGCTTCTTGTCTTGCCTTCAGGTGCTTTGGAAAATAGCTTGACTCCCTCTTCTTTGTGGCAGCCCCTGAGATATTGGAACACTGCTATCATGTCACACCTAGTCCTTCTCTTCATTAAACTAGACATACCCAATTCTAGCAACCGTTTCTTATATGTTTTAGCCTCCAATCCCCTAAACATCTTTGTTGCTCTTCTCTGTACTCTTTCTAAAGTCTCAACGTCTTTTTTAAAATCATGGTGACCAAAACTGGATGCAGTATTCCAAGTGTGGCCTTACCAAGGCATTGTAAAGTGGTATTAACACTTCTTGTGATCTTGATTCTATCTCTCTGTTAATGCAGCCTAGCACTGTGTTGGCTTTTTGGGCAGCTGCAGCACACTGCTGGATCATATTTAAATGATCGTCCACTAGGACTCTGAGATCCCTCTCATAGTTACTACTATTGAGCAAGGTACCACCTATACTATACCTGTGCATTTAGGGTTTTTTGCCTAAATGTAGAACTGAATTTTTTCACCATTGAATTTCATTTTGTTAGATAGTGCCCAATGTTCAAGTCTGTCAAGATCCTTCTGTATCTTAAGCCTATCTTCTGGAGTGTTGGCTATTCCTGCCAACTTTGTGTTGTCTGCGAATTTGATGAGTTCCCCATCTATCCCCTCATCCAAATCACTGATGAAGATGTTGAAGAGCACTGGGCCCAGAACAGAGCCCTGGGGCACCCCACTACACACTTCCCTCCATGTAGATGCAGTTCCATTGAGGACCACATGCTGAGTATGGCCGGACAGCCAGCTACGAATCCATCTGGTAGTGATGCTGTCTAACCCACATTTTTCTATCTTATCAAATAGTAGGTTGTGATCTACTTTCTCAAATGCCTTACTGAAATCCAAGTAAATTATATCCACAGCATTCCTCTGGTCCACTAATTTTGTCACCTGGTCAAAGAATGCAATAAGATTTGTCTGGCATGATCTATTTTTGACAAACCCATGTTGGCTTTTGGTAATGACTTTGTTTGCCTCTAGATTTTTGCTGATTCATTGTTTGATTATGAATCTTTCCAGGTATTGAGATCAGGCTGATATATCTGTAGTTTCCTGGATCCACTTTTTTCCCTTTTTTGAAGATGGGAACTACATCAGCTCTTTTTCCAGTCCTCTGGTAGTTCCCCAGTGCTCCAGGATCTTTGAAAAATATAGTTCATTAGTTCTGAGATCACATCTGCCAGTTCCTTCACAACCTTGGTGTGTACTCCATCTAGTTCTGGTGATTTGAACTTGTCTAGGGTGGACAGGTGCTCACTTACCATTTTCCTGCCTAACTTGTGTTTCTAATCTGTTTTTTACGGTATTATTTTTAATAGGTTGGACTGTTTATTCCCTTTGTGTAAAGACGGATGCAAAAAATGAGTTAAATAGTTCTGCTTTCTCCCTGTTGCTTGTCACCTTCTTGCCACTTTCTCCTACTAATGGACCAATCATTTCCTTAACTTTTTTCTTGTTTTTACATGTTGAAATAAGCTTTGTCGCAAGCCTTAGTTCATTTCGAGCCTTAGCTTTCCTCACTTCATCTTTGCAGGCTCGGGCTATTTGGTGATATTCTGCCTGAGTTATGTGCACCTATTTCCATTTTTTTATACTTGTCCTTTTTGTCTTTCAATTTATCAGAGAGTTCTTTATGCAGCCATGCTGGTTTCTTTTGATAGCTGTTATTTTTCTCCTTTGTTGATATTGTGCTAGACTGGGCTTTTATAATCTCACTTCAAAATTTCCCAAGCTTCTTGAGTTATTTTCCCCTTGAGGATTCTCATCCATGGAATCCTTCCCAAGATCTTTCTAAGTTTATTGAAATTAGCTCTCTTAAAGTCCAAGAGTCTAGTTCAGGCATGTCAAACTTGCAATGTCATGTGACATCGCACGACGTATCGCACTTTTTCTCCATTGCTGACAATGGGGTGGGCATGGTTTCAGCATGATGCATCCAGCCCGCAGGCTGGCAGTTTGACATGCCTGCTTTAGTTTGACTGTGTTCTATTGCTTGTGCTTACATAATGTTGAATTCCAATATTGCATGATCACTCCCCACCCCAAGGTTCCTGTGGCTTCAACACCTTCTATCATTTCATCTCTGTTAGGGAGAATTAGGTTCAATATGGCTAATTCCCTAGTTCCCTTCTCTACTTTTTGGCAGACAAAGTTGTCTGCTAGGTTTGTCAGGAATCTGTTTGATCTTCCACTTGGTGCAGTTGATATCAGGGTAAATAAAGTCCTCCATTACTATTGTGATGTGCTTCCTATCTTAGCTGACTAGCAAAAAGTTCATCTATTTCCTCTGTTTGGTTCTGTGGCCTATAGTATACACCTATGGCAATGTCATTCCCCCCCCTTTATATTGACCCAAATGCATTCAAGACAGTTTTCATCATTGTTGTACTCTATTTCTATAGAAATGTAGTTATTTCTTATATAGAGAGCAACTCCACCTCCCCTTTTATTTGGTCTGTTTCTTTTAAATAATTTAAGTCCCCCTAGCTGTGTGTTCCATGTGTGGGTTTCATCCCACCATGTTTCTGTAATAGCAACAATATAATATCTGCCCTCATTTACCTGAATTTCTAGTTCACCCTGTTTATTGCTCATGCTCTGTGCATTGGTGTATAGACATTTGAGTCCTTTATGACTGACCCTGTGTTTACTTTCTACATAACTTGTGTGGTGACTGAGTTCCCCTATTTTCTTACCACCTGTTTGATTAATGCACTTGGTGTGGCACTCACTATTAAAAGCTTGATTTTGCTTGACAGCTAGGTTGATATTCTTGTCTACACACACATCTATGTTATATGCACTGATAACCCTATAATTTTTAGATTGCCGGGGATAGGAATGTTCTGTATCAATTAACTCACTGTCCCTCACAGTTTAAATATTTTTCCAGAAAATCTGTGAATTTATTGCCAAATAACTCAGTCCCTTTCTTTGATGGATGCAAACTGTCTCTTTTGTACACTTTTTCATTGGACCAGCTTCAGACATCATGACTAATATAACCAAAGCCTTCCTCTTTACTCCACTCCTTTAGCCACATATTGAATTCTGCTATACGCTGGCCTTTTCCATTTTGTTCCTTATATACTGGTAAAACCTCTGAAAAAGTAAGCCTACAGTCTATCCTGCTAAGTTCCTGCCCCAAGCTCTGGAAATCATTCTGCACAGAGTACATCCTTTGGGGTCAGATCGTTAGTGCCAAGATGTACAATAGTATCCACATCACAGTCCTTGCTGGCATTCTTGACTATCTTAAAAGTACACTTCTTGTCCCTACTGGCAGTAGCACCTGGAAGACACCTGACCTCTTTTGAAACCTCTGTATCCTTTCCTAAATTCACATCCCTTATAATTGAATCACCAACCAGAAGGTGGCTTCTCTTTTTGGATGCCTTGCTCTTCTTGCATGACTGATGTATAATACCTGATTCGCACTTTCCCCTGTCCAAAACTAGTTTTTCATCTCAGACCATGATCCCCTGCTTATTTGACTTATCATCATCACAACTACCTTGACCTGTCTCCTTAGTGTCCCTATTAAGGTCAGCAAGGGCACTGTATCGGTTACGCAGGGACACAGCGAAAGCTTTGTGTTTATGGTTCACAGCTCTCACCCTGCCAGATCCCACAGTTGTCCACACTGCCCTTCTCCTGCAGGATCTTTGTGGTAATGGGGGCTGATAGCACAGCAGTTCGATAGAGCAGAAGGGCTGAACTGGACACCTAATTTCTGCCTGAAGAGCACAGATCACAGACCCTAGATAGGTAAAATGTTCTTGTAGACTAGTGATTTGTTTACAGATAGGACAGTTTTCAAGTTTGAAAAGAGCACTGCAAAAGACAGCTGGAAAACAAGTGTTGCACTGAACTAAGTCAGACATTCTGAATAAAAATCACACTACCCATACTGGTGAATGTTCGGTGAAGATGGCTTGCAGAGATGGCTACATTAAATTTCTTGATAAGAGAAAAGATAATATCTACATTTATGGTTGATTGGAAACCCTGTATAAACTTGTTGCATGAAACAGAAGGAAAAAAAACGCACTCATGAGTTGTAGCTTTAATGAATAGGAAAAAAATGATAATAAAAAAGTCAGCTTTTTTGTAATCATAGGAGATAATTCTGTGTATTTGCTGCAGAGGAAATCAGAATTCTTTCTCATCTCACTTTTGTTTTTTACACTTTTTCCCTTCTCTCTCCCTGAATTTTAAAGCACCTATTGTTTAATGAAATAGCTATTTTTCAGAGCCTTGCATGTCTATTTCCACATTTGTGTTGAAGAAACACACCTTTAGTTGTCACAACAGAATGACTGGATTTCTAACATATGTGCTAATTCAGAACTACAAAAAGAATGCAGTTCAAATGCATATAATGGCATAATTTTCTGAATTAACAAGGCATCAGAGAGCTTAATTATAGGGCTGTGTTATATAATACCTGGAAATTACAGAAATTTACTGACAGCTCATTCATACATGCACTTATATGAAAAGTATAGTGGAACATTCTGTCAAATAAACCTCTATAGGGATTCAGTATTTCTGTCCAGAAATAGAAATTGAAGCATCAGAAGAATACTTTAATTAGATAATAGGCTTTCTGGAAAATATGTTTCTTGCTTTACTGATTTCATATCTGTTCAATGAAGTTTCTAAGTCACTATATCTTAAGTATTACAGAAAAAGGAAAGAAAGAAAAGAAAATTTTATTTGGAAATACATGGTTTTCATGATTATTTATCATGATTATTTTTATATAAAGTTGCTTACTGTGCAGGTTTCAACTTCCAAAAGACCAAAACAAATTAAGTGTTAAGTCTTTTAATCAAATAAATAATTAATAATGAATTGTTGAAGACATCTGGACTGTCCAGAAAGCTCCTTATCCTTGCACAAGTATTTTATTATTCTTATGAATGAAAGCAATTTTGAATCTAATACAACATATGAATATGTTGATGATCTCACAAACATTCTGTACTAGCTGAACTGATTATTGGTATGAATCTAGGTCTAATTCAAATGGTTGGCTTTGACCTTTAAAGTTTTAAGCTGTATGAATTTGAGCATTTATTAAAATTAATGTCAGATGCCCTTACTGGTGATTTGATATTAATTACCATAAGATTAATAGGAATAGATTTTTTTCAGTTGTGGCTGAAAAAGTTGTGTTTTTTTCAGTTCTCTGTCCTATTTTCTCCAAATAGACTAATTCTATTCTAATAACCAGCAATATCGTTAAAAGAGTTTTATTGATATGTTACATTGGTACTGGAGTGTCTGCATTATAGTTTAACTGGCAAGAATACTATATAGTCTTGCAAGGTGTTCAAGAATGCAATCAGTCACCTAGCAAGCATCTTGGTTTTACAGTTTTTAACTGTATTCCTAAAAACAGCAAATAATATTAGGTTATATTTAGTGATAAACTATTATTGTACTACTGAGAGAAAACATTCCTATTCATATTATTATTATTTCATATATTGGGGGAAAATCATAGCTTAAAAACAACTTTGGTTTAAATCTAGTATGGGAAATAGATAAAAACATATTGTGTATTTATCAGTGTCAGGTATTATAGATATACCGTCTCAAAAAGGAATAAGAATTCTGGAGAATCTTTTTCAAAGAAAAAAGAGAAGTAAATATTAAGGCTATTGTTCCCAGTTTTCTGATAGCATGCTGATCAGTTCTGTTTCCTTCCACCATAATATTTGGTATATAGCATTAAATCAAGCTTTGCTAGATGTTGAAGAGCTATGGGGAAGAAGAATGCATCAAATGGAAGATAAACTAGATGGTGTTAAGAAAGAGCATTTTAAAATTGTAAAAGTGTCTTAAAGTAAAGGGAATATTAAAACCATAAAGGGAAAATAAGAAACAGCACAACAAACAAAGCAGAATATGCAGCAAAAAGCAGAATGTTAGGATGATAAAATAAGACAAAGCTGCTGCTAAAATAAAGCAAGAGAAAAATAACTCATTGTCTTTATCCTATAAACATTACATGCCATAAAATGAATTCCGTTCAGTACCTTTAGCCTCACTTTTTGATAGGACTCTCTATAATCAACAGGCTTTGTGTACATAGGATGAGGAGACTTGGCAAGGAGCTATCGTCATCTGATCAAACCAGGGATACCATATATTAGTTTCTAGACAACCACTGGCTGGTAGCAAAATGTTAAAATAATCTATATCTCTTTGCTGCTGTTTAATGGTCATCTGGATTTCTGCAGTTTAAATATGATAAATCTGATAAATCTATACAAATCTGTCCAAGGTAAGTAAAGTCTTAAAGTTGAGCTTGGTTTCTGGTTATTTCATCCATACGTCATACATTATGTAAATAATGTAAATAATCTTCCATTCTCGTTCAATTTGATCATCACAGTAATTTATTTTGAAATGTTTTCTAAGGAGAAGGAATTTTTAAGACTTTCATGGGTAAATTGTAAGACATAGTTACAGGATGGTCAATGACCTCACATTCACTTTCACTTAGCATTCACTGCTCCAGCCAGCTTCACCCTCCACACTTCAGTTAAATGCTAAAGAAAGACATCAAGAGATGACTTTTCCTACTAAAATATTTTACTGCTACAGGGGACTCCAAAGAAAACAATCCAATTTCTCTGCCCAAAAATTTAGTGGGGGATTTGTAAGCTCATTTGTAAACCAGCTCCAATATAAAGAGACTACAGCTGAGTGCTCCAATGGGCAGCTTTTTAAGCTGCCATAATGAATATAGAAGCAAACCTGGCAGGGACACCTGCCTCCTGTTTCAAAATGCATTAATAAGGGTGAAATGTATATTCTAACAAAACAATACATGCTTCAGCATTTTCCTCACCCCTTTACAATCCTTGCAGACGCCTATGAGTAGGAACAAAACCTGACTGTTGTTGTCCTTTCCCGCAAAAAGTCCACATTTTACTTTCTAAAATCAACAAGGTGACTGAAAGAACTCTTTCATATTTCTCTCTCTACAAAAAGCTAGGCAGGCTTATAGCAGCATCAAGCTAATTATAGCTTCTGCCCCAGAATTTAATAGAATACAAATTAGTGAAATGACTCCTATATACTATTGACACAGGGACATCCAAAGGGGCTTTAAAATGTCCAAATGATTGCTGCTATCAGGTCATCCAAGCCCTGTGTCCTTTTTTATGTGTCATGCATGTAACTCATGAAAAAAGGAGGTACTACTTCAATTGTGCCATCTTGACATTTTCAACCCTCCCACCTGTGCACAACCCTGTGTCCACATGTGGATCTTAGAAAGTATTTTGTTTGCCATCTTTTCATCCTAGAAAAGACTTATCTACTTTTACTAAGAAGAAATATACATATTATAGGATAGTTTCAGTATAAATTCCATTCTTCTACAGGCATCAGTAAACAAAGTGTGATGTGAATACCTTCTTATTTTGGGGAAATAATATAATTGACATGAATGGATGACAACAATTCATAATTTTTATGGAAAAACTCTTAATAAACATACATTTATAAAAAGGAATAAATGGTGCTTCAACCTTCTACAGAGGCTTACTACTGGGACTTTTGAATAAGATAGCATGACAGTACTTGGCTAAGTTAAATATGAGGAAAAAAACCATATGTAATTTTAGGATATATTAACATAAGCATGGATTTTAGTAATGCGAATCAATAATTCCACCTTAGTATTTGTCCAAACCCATTCAAATATTGTGTTCAAATCTGGGTGTTGAACTTTAAGAAGATTTCAGAGAATCTGAAATACATTTGATGAAGGAGCATCAGGGAGGTACAAATTAGTTCCTGTTAGTAGAGACTAAGGAAATGAAAATGTTTAAAAAAACACTGACTGATATGATGGCACTCTTTTAATTTTGAAGTGATATCAAATAGAAGGGTAAGACCTGTTCTTTTTCAATCCAGCGTCCATGATAATAAAAGAAAGGAACTAATTGATAAGAAAGCAGCTTCCAACTGAATGCTGAGGGGGAGAATGGAGAACTTCCTAGCACTAAGAGTAGCTTAACAATATAACCAGTTACCCAAAAAGATGATAAGTTCCCCTTCATGGACAAGTTCATATGGAAGCTAGGCACACATCTATCAGGGTACTTTGATTTCAATTCCTGAGCAGGTAGTAGCTTAAATATCCTCTAACAGCCTATGGACTGAGTCTAAATATTTATGTTTCTTTTTTCTTAATTTCCAACAATCCTGAAATATTCAATGGGAATATGACATTACCTAGAATTAGGTATACACTATCTACTCAGTGAAATATTCTGTGTGTTGTTTCAGAGGTAACACCAACATGACCTAATTCTACAGAAAGAGTTGCAGTCTTAATATATTTTATATATTTATTTCACAGCAATCTTTTTTTCAAATTATTTCTTTTTGGTTTTTGTTTCTCCTGCCTCACATACTGTATGCCTCTGTGTGTGTGTATATATATATATGGATAGAAGCACACACATCTGTGCTTCTATTTTAATAAGTGAAATGTTAAAGATTAAGTTATCTAAAAACTGTTATCTCTCACTTTATAATCTTACAATTAAACAGCAATGTGCCTGCAAAAACAATGACAAGAGAAGAACTGAGACATCACTAGACAACCCATGACCCATTGGGTCATTGTTTCAGAGATATTTTGTTACATAAAGAAAAGAATAGAATGGATAGGCAAAAAGTAGTGGAAGCACAAGCAACTTCCTGCCAGTTTCCCATGACTTTTCTTGCAGGAAATTGGCAGGGAACATTGGAAATGACAATTGCATAACTATGGCTGACCACAGTGGCATGACACTGCTGTAGCACAGCAATATTGAACCAGCCACAACTGCCAAATTTCAGTTCCATGGAGTCATGGTGTCAACCATCCCAATATGCTAGCTTACAAAATAAATTCCTGAGACATTTTTTTTTCTTCCAGGAATATATTTTACTGAAAAGCCATGTGCATGCAAAAGCATAAGATAAATTCCTCTTTTTCCCCATGGTCCTTTCTCCACCAATCAGTTGCACCTGGGTTGTTTTGAGAACCATTTGTTTGCCTCGGACATTCTCAGAGTTGGTGACTTTGGGGTAGAAATGTCTCAGGCTTCCAGATGGCACACTTGCATTCTAGAGTTTCCCTCCCAAGCCACCCTCACATTCCGATGCCTTCTCTCACCCCCTCCCATTATTGTCTGGTTGCGAGCAGGCTGCGTAGCAAGTAAACCACAACATATGGGTCCCACATTTTTTATGCATTCTTTAATGCATAAGTTAGTCCATTTAAGGCATATTGATTCAAAAACCATTGTCTTATGATTCACTGTTTTTCACAACTGACAGTTACAAACAATCAAACAGACACGAGTGGTTTAGTAGTATATACATGTTAACAGTTACAAATGCCAGAAGAATGCCATTTTCTGTTCATAATATTAACAAAATTAGGGAGAGAATAGAGAACTGTTCTATATGGTAACAATAATTGCAACGTAGTGGAGGGGAGGCAAAAGTGAAGGACATCAATCCTCTTAAGTATGGTTAAATATCTATGATAATGGTGCTTTGCTATGACAATCTGTTTGTTACTTTATGGATTTTATGCTTTATATATGTAAGGGCCACAAAGGTGATTTACAACAAGCCAATCTTCCTTGAAAGCATTACTTGCTCATTCAACTTTTAAAAGTTGTGCTACAGTGCTTCTTGTTGTTGTTCTCCTGACTGCTGCTCTTATAGTCTTGACTAATGTATTGTGCATTTGATGGTTTCAATACATCTTAACTTAATAGTTTATAAAATATTGCATATAAAGATTTTGCAATGCTATGATTCTAAGATAGTATGGGTTTAGAGATTTGCTTAAATCCTATTTTGTATCATCCTTTGGAATTATTATAGAAATTATGAAAAGCATGTAATATGATAAATACATTAATAACATTAATATATATCCTAATATAAAAGTGACACCAGTCCTTACTCAAAAGACAGTATATTCTATAATACAAAAACCACATATCCGGCTAATAGGATGCTGATCTCAAAAAAAAACCCCATGTCTTGCACATGTACTTATTTTATGAATAAAACTGAGATCGGAAGATGTCATCTAACATAGCAGTTACATAATCTTGTTTCGGCAGTAGGAACAGTGGGAAAAGAATAGAAAAAACAGCAGTGCTTTCAACAAGATCCTTACCATCTTTAAACTGGTTTTATTTGAATGATTGCTCTAATTTACTTTACAGATGGGACTTAAATTCAAGTAGTAGAGTGTTGCAGAAGGCAGGCAAATCAGATCATTAATGGATTGTGTCTTAGACAGATGGAAAGGTAGAACCAATTGTGCAGTCTATATATCAAACTGTAACATCAGGGTGCTATTTTCAAAAGAAGCCAAGTAATTTAGAAACACATTTCAGAGAAGCTTTTGAAGAATTGCCCACAGGGACTATGTATCTTTCCAGAAAAGGCCAGCTTCAAATAATAACTTTGCCAAAAAGAAATGAACTTTCCACTCTTTCCTTTGCTGGAACTTTGTAGTGTGAAAAAAAAATATTCAAAACCAATGTTGTAAGTTATTATACATTAGCCTTATTTGGGCATCATTTTTTTAAGCAATTTTTCTTTACAAAACATTGCATAAGAGAGAATGAGAGCCATGCACAGGGCTCATGTCACAGTTCTTGATAACATTCCCATCCCTTGATATATGGGATGAAGAAAGTAAGAAGAAGAAAAGAGAAGAAGAAAGGAAATTTAGGCTCGTACTTTTTAATTCCATGATGAGAGCAGTAAGGAAGTATAGAGAGACCAGGATATGATAAGCAGGCCAGCTTCCCCCTTACAGGGTGTTAATACTATGAGGGAATAATATCTAAAGGCAGCATTTGTAGAAGAATTATCAGAGCAAAGAGGCATGGTAGACTACACAAAGAAGGTTCCATCTAAGCTCACACTCTATTTACAAAACAGACAGCTAATGAGTTCAAGGATTTCACAATAATTACACAAAGGCTAATTATTTATGGGTGAGTCGCTCTTTGACTACAGAGTCCCTAACATAGTTAATAGACCTTAAACAACATGGCCATATAAACTGGACCTTTTTCTGTAGACCTTTCTCTACCTAATCAGAAATTTTGCACATTACAGAGTTCTCAACTCTATCTATCTATCTATCTATCTATCTATCTATCTATCTATCTATCTATCTATCTATCTATCTATCTATCTATCTATCTATCTATCTATCTTCTATCATTTTTCATCTAATGTATCTATCATCTATTATCTTCAGATGGAGAAAAAAATCAGGCCTTTTCATATGTTCTACTCCACTGGCAAGACTGAACTGTTTTTTTCTTAAATAGTCTTCTAAAACATGAGGAAGAGAAAAGAAAGAGGATAGAAAGGAAGGTCAGGAGATTGTCAGAAACCCATAATAGGGTGGCCACACTGATTGCAGGCTTCAACTCCTCCATCATTAACTTGTGGTACAATTCTGAGCAAATTATTCCTATAGGAATAGAGCCCTTTAAAAATGTTTATGCAGACTTTTAGAGGACAAAAGTATTCAAGAACAGTTATTTTATTCTTTTTCTTTGAAAAACAATCTTTTATGTTTGACCTCAGGTGGCAAAGTTTTTCAAAAATTTGACAGGTAAAGAAATCTGTTTTGAAACTGGCAAAACTGTTATGTTGCTTTCCAATTTAAACTGTATTGCAGCCCTATATCTTTCACCCTACTCATCTTAAAATTGTGTAAAATTATCAAAGCTGAGCTTCAGGGAATCAGAATAAAATAGGTTCAAAGGGTTGCATCTTCACAAGCTTTTTGATGAAAGCAGTGAAAAAAAAGACTCCTGGATCATTTCTGCATCTTGAGAGTACGTCAGTACATTTCCTCTCTCCTAATTGGTGGGAGCAGGCAACAAAATGTGGATTTGCAAGACAGTTTCAGAGGACTATAGATGCTAGACTACATAAAACATGGTCAGAATTTACTAAAAATGATTATTATTATCCCGATTTAGTACAGAATACTGCATGGATGGCATGGATATGTCAAACCTATTCTTTCTTTATCTTAATGTGAAAGTCTCAACTGACCATCCATGCGAGATGTAGAGATAACATCTCTCAGTGTATCTGGTGATGACTACAGTATATGGAAGGTTGCAAAGAGTAAACAGTAAAGAGCAGGAATTAATGAATGAATTGAAAGTAAGAGTAACAGAGATATTATGAAACTAAGAGAAAGGGGAAGGCTGTATAAAACTGGAGTGCAGATGGTCTAATCTAGTGGAGTGGAGCTGAACAATTTATAAAGGAAAGTGAATGTTCAGGTTTAGTTATGAATCAAAAGGGCCAAAATGTATTTCATAAAGCATGAATTACTGTTCTCCAGGTGGTTGTGAATGTGTATGAAAACTAAAATCCATATGCTGATAACTGGGGGATATTATACTCCAGGGAATGATATTAATGGTAGAATTAGACAGGAGTTTTAGGGAAATGTTGCAACGTTTTGAAGTAGTGTTAACCATGATGGACCACGGTATCATGCTGCGGCGACTCGGTGAGTTGGGAATGGGAGGCACCGTAATGCGGTGGTTCTCTTCCTTCCTCACCGATCGTACGCAGTCTGTATTGGCAGGAGGACAGAGGTCGACCCCTAGGTCCCTAACTTGTGGGGTTCCTCAGGGGTCGGTCCTCTCCCCTCTTCTGTTCAATATTTATGTGAAGCC
>NW_015386755.1:122140-200551 GCF_001527695.2 Protobothrops mucrosquamatus
TGGCCTAGGGGGGGGATTGTATAGGGATTTTAATAGGGATTTTATAACTTTTCTAAAAATAACAGGCTAATTTAATATATATTTTAATTGTTTTTAGATATTTATTGTATAGTTTCGTTTTTTATTTGCCTGTAAGCCGCCCTGAGTCCTTCGGGAGAAGGGCGGGGTATAAATTAAAGTAATAATAATAATAATAATGATAAAACAATTATTTTGCTAGATATCCTTAATAGATTGGTAAGATTGATAAAATCAAACAATGCAGAAAATAGTAATCTGGTCATTCACAGACTTCACAATCTATGTAAAAGACTATTTTTGTACATCAGCAAAATGTTCTGTTTGCCTCAAATATATGATTTAAATAAATGCATATTCACAGCAAATAAATGAATATAAATCAAATACACCTTTTTTTTAAAGAAGGACAGAGAGAACTAATGAAGAAACTAAGAGAGGGGTGGGGCTCTGGGTGTGGGAGAAGCCCTTGTTGATAGCGTCAAGAAAAAAAAAGCGTCAAGGGTGTTGAGAAAAATGGTAAAGGAAAGGAAAGAAGTGAAAGAAACAAAAGTGAAAGTAGAATGATTGCAAGAGGCAAAAACATAAGTCTTGTATGAAAAAGAAGTTAAATTAATTTGCCAACAGAATTAAAGGAAAGTCTATGTGGAAACTGTTTGGAACAGAGTAAAAAAAATACTTCATGGAATTTGAAAAAAAGCTGTGGGTGTAAGATAATGTTTGCAGTAAAAAATAAGTATAGAAAAATATATTGTATAATAAGAGGTACATACAGATAGATGTGTAAAAAAAATAATCAAGAACAAGGAATCATTAAGTTTAAAAAAGACAGAGAAATACACAGCATTTTGGGTAGATCGGGGGGGGGGGGAAATGTTTCAGAAATGCATGCAGACAGCTAAATAAAAAGCCTCCAGCAAAATAATTCAAATTAAGTATAAAAGTGATGAAATGCTTTGGAATGAACCTGAAGTAAGGAAATGCTGGAAGAAGTTTTTAAGAGATTTCTATCAGATATGTTGATGAGTGGAATTGAAATGAATGTTACTGTTTCTTAGAAAAATGCATTAAAAGTAAGGCATAAAGGCATAGCTGTGAGTCTGTTTAAAAAAATCACTCCACAAATCTATATACTGTAAATAGAGAAATGTTAACATATGGATATGATTTAATTATGGAACATCTGTGAAACTTGTTTAATATGTGTGCGCAAATTTCATGTGTACCTGAAAATTGGAAAACTCTGCTGTTGCTCCCCATATAAAGAAACATATGACAGAAGTGAATACTAAAAAACACAAAAGCAACAGTGAACAAAATCTGGCAAGTGTGGTAAGATATTACAACTAGAAATGGATATGCAGAAAAGATTTTAGCTCTTCAATGGGTCAGTGAAAAATTTAGGAATGTAAAAATAATATTGCCAATTTTTTTGATTTAGAGAATCGGGCTGAATTCTGGAATATTTTGGAGGAATATGGAGTTGAGGTTGTTGCTGAACATAGTAATCATGATATAGCTCAGAAGCAAATCATGTATAGGGTGGAATGGAAAGTTTGTAAAAGTTACAGTACTGAATAAGGAATAATATAAGGCTACTGCCTTGATCTCAGTGAAATGCTGTGGATATACAGTAAGTAAGGCATTTGATAAAGTAGACCACAACCTATTACTTGACAAGATAGAAAAATGTTGGTTAGACAGCATCACTGCCAGGTGGAAGGCAGGATGAAAATCTAACAAAAACTAAAATATGATGCCGCTTGGTTACTTGGCATATATGTATAAATGTACAAGGAATGTTTCTAAGGATGACACAAGAGTGCAGCTTGGAGATGAAAGTGTACATGCAGTTTTATATTCAGATGATGCCAAGCTGAATGTTTTATAGCAAATATTAGATAGAATGCATGGTACTACCAGTATGTGGAATAGGCATCTGAAAATAAATGTTTAAAGAGTGAATAGTTTAAGTTATATAGCAATAGCAATAGCAATTAGACATATACCGCTTCACAGTGCTTTACAGCCCTCTCTATGCGGTTTACAGAGTCAGGATATTGTCCCCAACAATCTGGGTCCTCATTTTACCGAAGGATGGAAGGCTGAGTCAACCTGGAGCCGGTGAGACTCGAATTGCCAAACTGTTGGCAGCTGGCAGTCAGCAGAAATAGCCTGCAGTACTGCAGTACTGCATTCTAACCACTGCACCTCCACAGGTCTTATATTAATGGAAAAGAAATTAATGTATTTAATCACAGCCATTATATAATGCCATCAGCACCCATAATACTAAAAGAATACTGCTTAGCAATTGCTGCTTTCCCCTTGCAAAAATACTAGAACCAAATGTCACCCAAACAAGTTGAATCTTGGAAGAATTAGTGTTAGGCAAACTGATTTTATTATTTATTTCATTAATTAATTTTTGCACAACACATAATGAATGTTTGGAATGTGCTGTCATGGGATGTGGTGCTGGTTACTTGTCAAGCTTAAAAAAAACTTGGATCAATTCATGGAGGTCGTGGGAACCAATGACTATTAGCTTGATGGCAGTATGACAGCCACTGAAGGCCATCTGCTGGGAGACTATTGGGCTTCCTTGTGCAGTTAGTTGGCCACCGTGGGAACAGACAGTTGGACTAAATGGGCTAGAGCCCTGCTTATGTTCTTATGGGAGACAGCCAAATTTTTAAGCCTTTCTGAAAGACGTGATGTATATATGACATACGTATGACTATATACTGGACAAAAATTTATTGTTTTAGCATTACATTTAGCTACTGTGATGTTTGTCGAGTTAGATTTTAAAACATAAAAAAGAACTTTTCAGCATGCATTACAAATACTTTGGAAGTAAGTCATTTGATAAGGAGGAGCTGGAAGCAGAGCAATGGGCATTAGAACAGCTGTAGCTATTTTGCATTTTCAAAGAGCAGCTAAAGAAGGACTCTTGACACTTCTTCAAATGGTCTGCACTATTTGAAAGATAGAAGAAAATATTGGTTGCTTTCTATCTTGTATAAATGCACATACTAAAATAAAATTTTAGTAGACAGCGGAATTGGTTAAGACATCAGGCTAAAAATCCAAAGTCTGTGAGTTCTAATTCCACTTTAGGCACAAAGTCAGCTGAATGACCTTGGGCCAGGCACTTTCTCTCAGCCCTAGGATGGAGGCAATGGCAAACCTCTTTGGAATAATCTGGCTAAGAAAACTGTAGGGACTAGTTTAGACAGTCTTTGAAAATAGGACACACTTGAACAAAAAAAAAGAGAAAAGTGCTGTGGGTTACAGAAAGACAAAGTTACACTCTTTAATATCTTTATAGGCAATAAATGCAATAAAGGGAGCTACATTTTTTAATACACTAGTAAAGCATTAACAGATGCTACATTTTAAAATGTGTATTACGCTACTTCTTACACAACTCGGTTGTCATTATTATTTGATTATTTATTTTTTTATTATTTTAATTATTTATTATTTGATTTTGTAAGTTTACTCAAGGCAGTACACCTAAAACTCCTGCTTTCTATTTTCCCCATAACAACAGCCCTGTGAAGTGGGCTGGGCTGACAGAACTCAGGGTGAATCTGATTATTTTACATAATAATAATTCCTCAGGAAGGCCGAATTCTATAAGAAATTCTATCATTCCCCTTTCATTGCTCATCCTTTTTTGACACGATAGGTAGAGAAATAATTTAGTCTCACCTGAATGGTTTTATGGGTTATGCACAAGCATAAAATATACTCATGGCATACCAATTTAGTAGAACACATTTTTTCTCTGAAATGTTGAGAGAGACCAATCAAAGTTTGACAGCCATTTGTGTGTGTTTTAAAACTGATTATGGTGAAAAACTGGTTTACTATTCATAAACCTCTTCCACAACATGCAACTGCCCCCTTCTCAACCTCAGCTCCCAGCAAATTTAAATTATATTTTTTTATGCACCTCAGGCCAAATCTTGCTCCTAGAATACAATCCTGATAGGGTTGACTAAAACTTGGGAGACCCACAGCTCTCAACATAAATTAGATGGGGACAATGTTTTGTTTTGTTTTTCTTTTTAACCAGGCTGTTGTTCTCTTAGGAATAATCTAGAAACTGTTGGAGGAGTGAAAGAATCTCAATGCGGTTGAGAACTCTTTTTCTAATATCTGAATTCACATTCATCAAAAGGTTTTAGGATATCTCAAAAGGTTTCAACAACACAATGGGTTTTTAACACATTATGATTGTTAATTGATAAGGTATTATAATATTTCTCACATGTAATATTTCTCACATCCACCTTTCCCATCCTAATTGCACCTCAAATCAGATCAACCCTACATCAGTCACACCACTCTGTGCATCTGATAAATTGAACTGTAGTTCACAAAATCTTAAATTAGAAAAGTTCCTACCAGACTCTTTCCAATGTTCTGCTTACCCCAGATTAACATGGGGCACCTCCTGCAATTTGAAACATCTCCCCCCCCTTTTTTAAAATCCTCATTCCCTTTCTTTGCATTCCCTTTTCATTTCTCCCTTCTTTCTCACATAATCTCAGGCTGTAGAAAAAAGGCAAGTTGATCTTACCCAAGATCTGAATTGATTTCTTGAGGAATTTAAAAATTAGACCAAGGATCACATACAGCATTGAAGTAGGATGGGTCAAAAAGCAGTAGCATAAGGCAAAGTTTTGTGTTTCTTTGCTTTATTTAGAAAAAAAATTGCCTGCCACCTTTTTTTCAGATAAATCATAAACACAATGCAACCACATATTTTAAATCTACTTGAAAATGGCTGCATCTATAGACATTTTTCAGAAGGAGGAACTTAGATGGAGGTCACAAATAATAAGTTATTATCTCCCTTCTTCAGAATAAGGCCTTAGATATTCACAGGTACCCATATGCTGGAAATTGGATTTTCAGTATAACTTTGGTGTTTATTACTTTCAATTTCATTGTATAACACACACACACACACACACACACACACGTGTGAAAGAGAAGGAGCTTTGACAAAGATATAAAAAAATCAGATCAGTAGTTCTCTTGCAAAAAAGAGAACTGCTCTACTTGCCAAAATATAATAGAAAAAAATCAGTTGTTCTTTTATACTGTTTTTTCCCCCACTCTCCATCCTTCATATGACAATAAAGCAGAAGCAGCTGATGCTTCTGGCACTTGAGTGCCAAGTTAACTTGTCACTATGTTAATTATGTTATTCCTAATCCAGCAAGGTTATTGTATCTTGATTCATGACTGACAAAGTCATAATGTTACCCCTTTTCAGTAGTAATAGTAAGAATAATAAAAACCCACAGAATAGTTGTCCTTGGCTGCCATTCTGTGTTTCCAATAATTAGAACTAAGCACCAGGAACTCTTATTAAATAAACTTTACAGATAAACCAGATTGTTGTTTTTTTTCAAACATTCGTTTATTTTTACTAGTGAGTTTATTCAATTACTAATTTTCATCCAGATCTGTCATACCATTATGCTGAAAGTCATCCATCTGACATAATATTACTTGGTACATGCACATAATTCTGTTTCAAAAGTTCACTTGATATTACTCTTGAATGTGTGCACTTTGTTTTATATGCTCACATGCCCTAACAAATTCATATACAAATGCAATATTTTTGAAGTCAGCCAGAAGGAAGATGAAATGCAGAATCTCTTGGGCTTGCATAGAGTGAAGGCTTTTGAGCAATACACTTATGTTGTAGCCACTTATTGTTCATAACTCAGACTGTCTTCCCAATGGATCACTTCTTTTGCACAGATTTTTGCTGTTGAAAATAGCTTGACAGAAGCTTTCAGCTTGAATTGGACATTTTTGTGTGGTCAAAAGATACAGTGTCTGCCAGAGGGGAGTAAAAAAGGGAAGGTGGTAATTGTGGTCATGCAATCAATGCTGTGCCCTTCATAGATGCATGCAACATTGACAGATGCATGAAAAGAGTGCGACTTCAGTCATATGTCATGACTGCCAACTGTTGAGGGCCCTGCCGACTCTACTGCTCACAAGCTCTGCTCAAGGACCATTTCAACCTAGCTTTGCAAGTAGAATGGGTGGCACAGTGGCTCAGTAATTAAGACCCCTGGAAAGCTGACAGCCTAGGTGTGAGACCCAAGTGCCACACAATGGAGTGAGCTCCAGTCCTTGCCCCGCCTCCTGCCAACCTAGCAGTTTGAAAGCATGCAAACGCAAGTAGATTAATAGATACCATTTTGATGAGAAGATAACAGTGCTCCACAATGTCATGCTGGTCACATGACAGCAGAAATGTCTTCAGATGGTGCAAAGTCAATGGCCTTGAAACAGAAGTGAGCACCGCCCCCTGTAGTTGGCAACAACTAGCAGAGTAAAATCTGCAGGGACTCCTTTATCTTTACTCTTAATTTGTAAGTAGAGTGGATAATAGGTAAATAACATGTGCAATAATATGGACAGTAACAATTTATATTCTCGTGACATTTTCAGCATGGGACTGGCGGAAGGACTAGATTGAAAGGATATACAGAATCAATGAATCCTATGAAAATGGCACTGTACGTGTGGAGTCATACCAACCATTCAAGTGAAATATCATACACATTTTTGTGTATCTTCTTTTAACTGTACAGATGCTCAGTTCATACAGCTATCATATGATTCGGAGAAAAGAGACTAGCTTCTTTAAAGAGCTGCACATATAATGCCTCTGCACACCCCAGAGGACTCATTGGCAACCAGCAGCATTGCACAGGCCTAAGGTATAAACTTGAACAATACATGATTTCCTTCTGTTTGTCAAGCTGGTTATACATTACTTTTTTAAAAAAAATATTTGATAATACGGAGTCCCCTCTTTAGGCAAGTTTTTGTTCCTTGCAAACAATGCAGTCCTCTCAAGCAGCTACATTAGTTGTTAAAAATGCTTGGGGTTGGGAACTCAAAGACAGTTTGAAGCTCTGTAATTACTGAAGCATTTTTAAGGCAAGTTAACAGAAGTAGTCTTTAGGCAGAGATATCATAGGTGATGTCCGAATGCGTCTTCACTTTTTTTCTTCAAAGAAAATCAAATTATATTATCCATAGTTTAGAGATCTACAGTATGTGTAAATTCTCTAGAAACGATGTAGTACACAAGGGCAAAATGCAATTTTCTGTCAAGCATCTGTGCTTTTCTTACATTCCATCTGGTCAGCTACCACTGAGCCATAGAGAACAGATATAGAGGAACAGTGACCTTCTACAAGATCTTTTGGGGACAGTTTAAAATTTCTCTTCTCAGTGACCACAATCAAGTTTGCAGTTTACTTACTGTTACTGGCAGTAGAAATTTTACATCTAGCAGAATCACTATTGAGATAAGGATTTTAACCTTGCCTAGTTTAGCAATCCCTCTGTATAAAATATTGTCTACTATTGAAATTAAGATCATGAAGACATTGTTTTCACAGGGGAGAATGATTGTAAGCAGCTCCAACCCAAAGGCAGTAAACAAAATTTTACAACTGTGTGTGTGAGAGAGAGAGAGGGGAGAGGATAGTAGGGATAAAGTTTTGTACAAATCAATTTAAAGTTAGGGTGAATAGACACACATTTGCATCATGATCTACTTTTGTCATTTGCCCTTCTTTCCTTTCCCCCTCCGCCTCCCATCAATTCCCACAGCAGGTGAAGATTCTGAAATGTTCTTCAATGACTCATGCAGATCTTCGTACCAAAGAAATGGACTACTCCAAGCCATCTGCAGTCTAAGCACATGAACTGGGGGAAAGTTCCACTTAATCAATATAAATATAAATGATTTTTTTGTATTTTCATTGTAGATATCAGTGAAACGTATTCCTGAACTGAATCAGACTGCATGTTATTTAAACATATCAGATAATTTCAAAGAACTCTTTAAAAACATCATGTTCTCATCTTTGATACAACCAGAAATCATAAATCACTGAGCATTTCATCATCCCAAGGTTCCTATTGGAGATTTCTATGCTAGGCATTCTCAAATGTTAGATATCCTACTATAAAACAGGGAAACTGTCCCTCACGTTGAAAATGAGGGATCCAAGAATCAAAAGGCCCATTTGTATATCTTGGCTGATGATACCAAGCAAAGGAAAAGAATGTTCTCATTCAAAAAATTCAGTGAAGATTAATTATGAGGCAAAATGATATGAAAAATCTAGCCGAGATTTATTTTATGACAGAAGTTTGTTGAATGAGCAGGTGATTGAAATGGGTACTATGGCAGGAGTGTTTACTGGTGAACATAGATTTAGAATCTAAATTGTTTATATAAGGGGGAGACAGAGACTAAAATCACACTATATTCAAATCTGAATACTTTAAATTGTTATGTCAGTGATATTTCCTGGGGAAAAAGGGGATTCTTACTATAGTGACAAGAAGAAGAACATATATACTTTGTTGTCAGGTACAAAAGATCAGGTCCACGCATGAAGGTCCAGTTAAACTAATTTATTGTTAGTCATGCCCATACACAAAAATCTTCTCAACTAACAATTAACATCTGCCTATAGTTAGATCTGGGTCCATAGAATTCAAGGGAGTGGGGGATTGGACTTAATTTCATTTGTGCCTATGTAGGGATTCCAAGCTGATCTCTCTTTTATGTCTGCCCCAGGTTCTGCCACTCCCTCTCCTGGATTTGTGTTACTAATACAACTTAAACAACTTTATTTTTTATAAATATATTTTCAGTTCAGGGACCAGAAGAGTTGCAGGGAGAATGAAGGAGGATAAGTGACAAAAGTAGCATCACAGCATCATGATGCAAGAGCTACATTTTGGAACATGCATTGTGATAGCACACACATGTACAAAAAGTGGTGGAGTTTGTGTCATGATAATATGATATTTTTATCCTCTTGAAAGCCTTAGATCCTGTAGCACTTCAGGAACTGAAGTTTAATTAATGTAAACACTATGTTGAATGGCCACAACTAGTCACATTCAATCACTTTTTACATGGCCACAGTAAGACATCATTACAAATTAATTGCTATTGGATGCTTTCTTATTTTGATAGTGTTACATTTTTGCAAAGAGTAGAGCACTTGTACAAAAGGCTGGATCACTTTTTGTGTTGGTCTTCCACTATGGTGATAAGTGTGTTTTTGACCCTGATTAGATAAAGGTTGCAAATAAGTTTTTAATTCATGCCCAACGAAGATGTGTAATTCAAGATAAACCTAAGAATGAATCTCATTCTGAAAAAAAGAGGAATGGAATTTTTGCTTGCCCAAACAAGGATTAGAGCAAGATATGAAGCATAGATCTTGAAGGTGGGCATAAATTTTGTGGAGAGAAAAATGCACATACCCACAGAATTTGAAGTGGAGCTTCTAGACTGTAGATGTTACTGATAGGTGACCATGGGATGAGTTATTTAATAGAAGAATTCCAGCCAATGTCTTGAGTGTAGCTTGAGGAAACACTTTCAAAGTTGCCCCTAAAGCAGGAGTCTCCGAAACTGGCAACTTTAAGACTTTTGGACTTCAACTCCTAAAATTCCCCAGCCAGCATCTTACTTTTTAAGATAACAGATAAATAATAAATAATTTCATACATAGGGAAGTATTATGTAAATATATTCTTATTGTGTTAACTTAATTTTAACTTTAATTTAATGAAATGTAATTTTATCCCAGTTCTGTCTGTTGTCTGAAGTGCAATGCTCAGACACAGCATTCAAAACCCCAGCTAGCTTAAAAGAACTTCAGTATTGTTACTCTGATGAGCTAGAGAAGATATAAGGAGATGCAGGACTTTCGAACACAAATTTTATAAATCAGATAGGAGCTGATGGAGAATAAGCAAATAGAGATTTATTCAGTAGTTTTGCCAAGCTGTGTAAAGCCTGTTAAAGCTTAAGATCCCAGCTGATGGGTGTGAGTTTCTGGCCATTGAACGGGAAGGGATTTTGGAATCAGCAAGGATAACTCTGTGAACAGACTGAACTACTGCATGATCACTAGAGGAAAAAAATATCTACATTAGGAATCGTAAAGAAATGTTGCCCTACAGTATTCTAGACAAAGCTGCAACACTTGGAATTCTGTGTGCATCTTTGATTATTGGATTTTAAAAGACTGTAGGAGAGCTGAGAAGGGTGAAAGAAAGGGCAAAAAAAAGAAACTGAAGCTGCTATCTAAAGAACAATTTCAATATTTGATGCTTTTTAGTAGAAAAAAAGTCAAGCAAGAGGGGAGTTAGAGGATTTTCTAATATTATGCAAACTATAGCAAAAATGAAAAGAAAGCAATTTTCTGCTAAGCACATAATAACAGAATTAAACTGAATGATGGGAGAGCATTAAGAGGCAAAAGGAAACAGTTCTTCATGCTGCACACAATTAAAGTGTGGCACTCGGTTGCATAAGACGACCAACAACTTAAATAGTTTTAACAAAGGATTATTCATACCAGTTAACAGGTCTGTATAAACTATTTGGAGGAGCTCTTGGTATATTAGGTGAAGTATTTCCATAATCTTCACTGTTCAAAGGCTCAGGGTGGTCACTTCAAGGACTCTTTCCAGACCTCAGCATATTTATGTGCAGAAGGAACTCCATCACTATGATGTGATGGAGATATTCTCAGTGGTGCTAGAGAAATTCCAACTTGAAACTACAGAAATCTACTTTTAATTGGTGGCCATATCTACATTACCAGACTACTCTTCAAGAGTACGGGCTACCAACCATTGTTGAAAGGCAAAAATGGACATTGTCCTCTACTACCTCACAGCCCATTGCAAAGATTTTATTGCTCCAAATTGAAAATAGTATTTTCCTGTTTGTGCTGGCTCAATGTTTGCCTTTGCTTCTTGTCTATCCTTTAAGGCAAAGCTCTACACAAAACTCTACACATTGGCTATTATGCAGAACTAGGAACCACCTCATCTACAATAATGACTCTGTAATCATCCAGCATTTCTCTATGCTCTACTACCATTGATATTGTAGAGAAATGCTGAATATAAGTTGTCTGACATGCAGAGGGCTATTGGCTTGAAATAGATGATGATGATGATGATGATGATGATGATGATGATGATGATGGTGATAGTGATGATGATGATGATGATGATGACGACGACAACTATTATGTCTCTCCCTACTGTTTTTTTAATGCATATTAAGTTCAGCAGTGCATTGTTTACTGGTGTAGGCTTTCATGGTATTGGGCAGTATTGGGCTTCAGATATCTTGATATGGCTGGCATCTTCAGAGACAAGATATTCTGCTAGGCATCTGATGCTTCTATAGCTGCAAGCTACAGTTACTGGCAAAACCTCAGGAAATCTATTCTTAATCAGCCTTCCTTTAAGGTTTTTACATGTGCACCTATTCTGTCATTTCATTATCAAAGCATATATGCCTTATTTTGCATTGCTTTCACCATTTCTAAAGTGCAACAGCAGTTCAGCAGAACAATTCACACAATTTGCCATGTTTAAAACAGTGGCAAGAGTAAAGCATGGCTTTCTTTTATCAAGACCTCTTGTCATCTGTCTCTTCCTTCAGGTCTCACATGCTCCAAGGAATATATGAAAAGGGTTTATTGAAGTCCAGTTTCCAGCTTGATCCTTAACAAAGCAATGGGGCTGATGCACAGACATTCCCTCATCAGGGAATTCATATTTCACTTTTAATACCTTATGCTCCTCTTTCTCATCTCCAGGGGCTCTTTCTTTGGTCTTTCCCATCTCATCAGCTTTTTTCTTCTTCTTTATTTTGAACACATTTATAAAAAGAAAAGAACAGTGCTAAGAACATTCTATGGCATTTCCATGTCCAAATATATTATTTGTGTTTGTGTTTGGTTAAGGCTTTAAATAAGCAGAAATTAATGCAATTACATCATGCATCTAATGGGATTATTTATGCATATGTACAGGAATGTGATGGACTGGCCCCTTTAGTTCTGTCAAAGTCAAGTTCCTTAACCTCCTTCCCCACAATCCTAACTATTATACTTTCCTACAATTTAGGAATCCTTTTCCATTCCATGGATTTCAGAAGAACACATAGGATGAGGGAAGTAATGGAGTAGTAAATAGGAGAAAAGGAAAGGAAAAAATCAAGAATCCTACAGGCTTTACTTAGTGCAAATCTTCCAGATACAAATACATTTCTTGACATACACAGAGTACAAAATAAATTGATTTCTTTCCTTAAAAGAAAGAATTCATATCTATCCGTATTATAAATATCTTAAAGGAATCCCTTTTTACACCTAGCTCTATTTTCCCATGGGTATTTGAGAGGCTACTTACCTGTTAGCCCTGCAAGGTGGTCCAGACAAGAGTACAAGAGTACTAAGGCTATTTTTATTGCAAGGTTGTATTAACAGAATCTTGCAAGATTGAAAGTATTTCTCCTTTCCTTCCCTTCCCTTCCCTTATTTAGAAAATTCATTTGCCATTCATCTCATATCCAATGACTCTGGACGGATTAGAGCATAAAACATTAAAGAATAAAAGACACTTTTACTCTCTGAAAAACTAGAGAGAGTATCTTTTGAAAAGTTTCCCACATTTCCCCTTGTTCTTTGGGTTGAGACATCTTTTACAATCTGGTTGTCCCATTCATGAGTTTCCTTCCTGTCTTCCAAGGTCATTCCTTCATACTGTTACACCATCCCCAGTTATCTCTGCCCATCTGGTTCAGTCCAGTGAGTGTGCCCCTGCTCTGCTGTGAAATGACATTTGTGTAACTTTAACCCTTATTACATTCAGGAAATGATTGAAGATCTGGTTGTTCTTCCAGGCCTTGGGATAATGTGATTGTGATGTCCCCTTTCGTCCTTTTGCTTGTTTTGTTTTGGTCTTGTTTTGAATGTTTTGCTCTTGTGGTCTGTTGTATCTTTGATATATTTTGAAATATCTTTTATTTTTAGCTGTAGACTGCCCAGAATCATTTGGGGGGGAGGGGGTCAGGTATTCTATAAATAATATGAAATCATGAGGTAAATTTATTTTTGATTCTCCAACCCTACTTTAGCTTGGGGTGTCTTCTTACATGATGGGAGCCAGATTAGGAAACCAAAAGTCTTGGACAAAATAGGGCTACTTCCTTTCTCTTTTGTTAGAGAGGGGGAAAGTTTATTTCTCCTAGATCAGGGGTAGGCAACCGTGGCTCTTTTATGACTTGTGGACTTCAACTCCCAGAATTCCTGAGCCAGCCATGCTGGCTCAGGAATTCTGGGAGTTGAAGTCCACAAGTCATAAAAGAGCCAAGGTTGCCTACCCCTGTCCTAGATGGTTGCTCAAAGTAAAAGTTTTCTGAGTTTTGCTGGGCCTTGCAGATTACCTAGGCTGGCAGATTTAGATTTAATTGATCAACATTTTTTCCTAACCGAACCTCTTGGAATGTCTTCTCTTTTTCATAATATTGCCTTTGGGAACAGACATACAAATTCTACATGAGCTCAGGCGTGAATGGTAGGTATTGCTTTATTAGAAACAAAAACCTTAAGGCAGATTAAATATTCCTTCAGGGAAGTCTTCTGATTGCAATGAATATATTTGCACTTAACGTATATTCCAAACTTTCCTTGGCAGTGGCTTCTGGGCCAAATTTCCTACTTACGTTGTGTGAAAGCTGCACTACATGAAATAGCCAAATGCTCAGATAATTTCATGTACTTACTGATTTATTAAACCTATACAGTTGCCCACCTAATACACCTAATATGTGAGACAACTCACAATAACAACAAATAAAAAACATATAAATAAAACAGCATCTCCACACTATACTAAATAATATATCAAGTTCTCACTATGGCACCATCACATTACCATATCAACCTCCACATTTGATGGGATCACTCCCATCCTAGTCCACTGCTTGGGGAAAGAGCCAGGCCTTCATGTAGGCGCCTTCCAGATTTGTGGGAAAGGCTGTTCTAAAGGGCTGAGCCTGCTTCAGAAAGGGCATGCATCCTAGATTCCAGCAGTTGACATTTGAGAAATGGGGCCTAATATGCCCACTCTCTATCTGACCTGGTGCGATGGCCAGATACCATCAGAAAGAGGCAGTCACACAAATAACCCACTCATGACATTCAGGATTTTAATAAGCAGCACCTTGACTGGCATTCAAAAAGGAACTGAAAGCCAATAAATTTATGCAGTAGCAGCGTAGCACAGGAAAAACACAGATAACTAGGACTGTACACAGGACAAGCACCTGAATAGCATCATATGTCCTACCTGGGATGAAGATGTATAACAGTGTCATCCACCTACTGATGATATGGCACTGCATGCTGCTGAATTATCTCACCCAGAGGCTTCATGCAGATGTTAAATTGGAATGGTGAAAGATCTGAGATCTAAAGCATTCTATTTAAGAAGAGCAGGAGGACCATGGAGCCAAGAAACTTGTCAATCTCCCAGCAACAAGGACCCTCTCTACTTACTCAGGTTCAACCAGCTTGAACTCTTCGCAGATAACCAAGCTAGGATGTGCCTCCATCACTTCATAGGACTTGCTCAGATAAAATCCAACTCAGAATGAAACTGAATGACTTTGTCCTACAGATGCTTGGAATAGTCTACACAGAGATTTTAAAGGTGTTCTCTTAGCCCTTCCTTACTCAGAAGGTATGATCCCTACGGTAAATTGTACCCTTAATAAGTTGGATCAGGTCCATGGCTGCCATAGTTACCATGAGTTCCCAAACCATCCTGGACCCAGGGAAGTAGATTGAAGTTCTCCAGAACCAGAAGTCTATAGAATTAGCCAACCAATTCATCCATGATATCAAAGAGTATCAGGCAGGGCACCGCTACATTTTAGGGAGGAAAGTAGGTAAAGAGCAAGCCAAATTGATCTTTATAGTCCAATTTCACAAAGACAGTTCTGAATCTGGCTATATCTGGGGGACCAGAGATTTCTAAATGACAGCGGGCATAGTTTTACCCCAGAGTCCCACAGTGAAATCCACACTTGAAATCCCAGACAACATATTTCTGCCTTCCAAGTTTCAGTGTTATCATGTGAATTCTCTCATCTACAATCAAATCATGGTCAAGGTGAGCCTTATTACAGGTGACTTAGCACAAAGCAGCAATAGTCAGAGTTCAGAGCCTTTGAGGCTCCAAAGACTAGGCTTTGGACTTGAAAACACAAAGCTGAGACAAGACAATATTAAATATTAAACCCTGTCTTCTGCTCTGTGTCCCCATGTCCATCACCATCTCAATGCTGCCACTCAGTCTTTCTTCTCTAACACTATTCCCACCCCACATCTCACCTTCCCATGCCATATGTTAGAATAATGCCTTCCCTTTAATTTATTCCTTACTCTGGTCGAAATCCCAGATGCTGTAATTCAGAGTTCAAAAGTTTCATTTAGCAACACAAGGCAAAAAGCATCTGACAGTGAGTGGTGCAAAAGCATTTTATATTCAGGTGTGATCAACTAGTCTGAGCATGCCTAATACTAGAACTGACAAATTTTATTTTCCTAGTAAGAAATAGCCTAATTTCTCCTACTAATTGGTATACCTTATCTCTGTTGCTATGAGCGTAACATTTGTTCTTACATTCCTTTCTAATCTATGTACATGACTTTCTTGCTTCTGTATAATAGCAAAGCACCAACTTCCCTTTTAAAATGGCATTAATTTAGTTTTTTAGTGACTACTTTCTAAAACAACTAGAAAGGGAAAGGTTCTGAAGATCACCATTGATGGCTGAAGAGAGTAGATCTCAAAACTGAGAAAGATAGGTTTGCAATTTGTAAATATATGATCCAAAAGAAAGGCTGAGGTAAACATGCCAAGTATCATCCCACTTCAGATTACACTGAATACTTCAACAAATTATCCTTGAATTATCCAAGGAGCCAGAAATAGCCAGGAAAAGTTCAAAGTAGAGGAAGATTGCTACATACTATTCCTAGTGGTGAATGAAATTGTGTGAGGGAAAAGCTTTTACTGAGAATGCAAGTAGTCTAGTTAACCATTTTCAGAATAGCTACAAGTTGCCTAGAAACTCAGGCACCCAAGTGGCATGTAGTTGAAAAGAAATCTTGTATCCGAATTTGGAAGAAAAATACTATACAAAGTGGCTTTTTCAAACATACACATAGACACAAGAAGTATTTCAGGCAAAGCAAAAAAACATTTATTAAGGGGGGAATATCATATATATGGTCCAGAAACAAATGATACATACATTTTGCATATGTGATGCATCAGACAGCAACTAATCAAACAATAAAAGGCATTGATTAGACATGAAAATTAAACAATAGAAAACATTGATTCTAGATAACTTTCCACAAGTGTCAAATTTACGAATTACATCATTTCCTTTCCCAGTCAGGTTTGTTTATTTCTTAGTACTTACAGATGTATTCAGGGAGTTCCTGAATATGCTCCCTATTGTTTAGTTACTGAAAAGGCTAGTTTTTGCATATCAAAGGAAATGACCTTGGCTCAGAGAAAACAAAAAGTGGTTTTATAAAGTTAGAAAAAGAGTCCAAGACTACCATGGTGAAATGCTAATATCACCTTTTTAAAATGCTAAAATTCTAGGTAACATATACATGCTTATCCTAGATTTGTTTGACATTTAAACAATTCCATTCCAGTAGTAAACAAAAAAACAAAAAAAAATGGCATAAGAACTGTACCCAAGCTGCCAAAATTCAAATGATCACTAGATGACAGATGAGAGAGAAAAAACACCAAATTCTGCTGATATTTAGTAGTCATCTGGGTTTTGGCAGCCCAGGTATAGTAAATCTAACTTTATTCCAGCTGAATTCAGTTTAATTCTACAACTTATTTTAATTATTTTAATGTAATGGTTATTGAGAGTTTTTTTTTAAAATACAACTGATAACAATTGAAAATAAAACTTAACCCCATTCATTCTGCACCATTCAAGTAAAATTATATATTGATTTTTTTTTAAATAATGCAAACAAAAAAGAGAAAGGATCTGAGTGTGTACGTGTGATGGCACAGTGGTTAGAATGCTGTATTATAGCTGACTCTGTCCATTGCCAGGAGTTTGATCCTGGTTGACTCAAGGTTGACTCAGCTTTCCGTCCTTCCGAGATCAGTAAAATGAGGATACAGATTGTTGGGTGCAATATACTGACTCTATAAACCCCTTAGAGAGGGCTGTAAAGCACTGTGAAGCAGTATATAAGTAAGTCTAAGTGCTATTGCTATTGCTTTGTGTACATCTATACATATGACAAGATCATCAGCTAGATATAAGCAAGAATAAAATGAATAAAATTCAATTCTCATAAAATCAGTCAAATAAATCTATAAATTTTTGTAGGTTCCAAGTGAGGGACAGATGAATGGAACAAGTTCCAAGAGAGAAAGAGATACAGTACATTATATATTATAGAGATAGATAGATAGATAGATAGATAGATAGATAGATAGATAGATAGATAGATAGATAGATAGATAGATAGATAGATAGATAGATAGATAGATAGATAGATAGATAATTGCATTCAAGGTGGTTTGAGAGAGAAAAAAAATGAGAATAATAGGCAGAAATACTATAGAGTTCTATCTCCTTCTCCCCAGTCAGCTCTCCTCCCTTGAAATCTTAGTCCATACATCTGACTGAGTGGCCTGAGATTTATGAAAGCTTAAACAGCAATAAATGTGTTACATCAGTAAGATGCAATACTCCTGCTTTATTTTGTTGGAAGAGATAAATAAAGCTATCCCTTTCATGTTAAAGAAGAAACTGCCAAACCTAATTATATAAAGTTATGAATTACAGAATATTGTACTTGCCATTTTTTTCTTTTTTCTTTATTTGTCTTTGCAGAAGAAGGCTATCCAATAGATATTCAGTTGGGATTTTGTAATGTTTTTGTTTCCCCATCACTCAGTCTTTTCTGTAGCCATGTTTTTTCTTTGATGGCTGGCTGTCTTTTACCTTGATTTGTCAGTCACATGATGCTGCCTGTTAAGAAGCACTTCAGGGGATGGATGACTTTATCTGAAGCTGGTGTTGCCACAAAGATATCTCCCTGTGGGAAATGAGAAAGGCCAATATGGAAGTATCAGAATTCACCGAAAAGGAAAGGCACTTTTTGACATTGTTCTTAAGTGTGAGTAGTTTCAGCTCAATTTAGCTCTAGTAAAGTGTCAGATTTATGTCATGATACTTGAGAGATTTTTTTTTAAAAAAACAGATCTTAAAATTTTATTAAAATATATCAGAAGTGATTTCCTGCCAACTTGTTTAATTATGTAATCATAATTAAAGAGATTAATATTTGATAATTAAGGTAAATCCCAATATAAGGCTTTTACATGTTAACTTACTCATGGAAACAAATCAGTTCCAGATTAGCTCTCTGAAAAGAAACAGAAATCAATTTTGTTAGACCTCTGCAAAAGTCTACAATGCAGATCATTCTAAGAAAACAGCTTTTTGCCATAGGCAAATGTCCTCTGACAGTGGGAAAAGAGCAATTAGATGACTTTATTGTTTCTAAAGAGAGACACATGCAAATTTATATGAAATTTTGCTTATATGAAATGAGCAAGAGTAAGCTTATAAAAAGTGGAAGAAAACAAAAAGGGGGGTTGAGATTAATAGTGTGGGAAGTCATCCCCCCCCAGAGAAGGGAATATTAAAAGGGCAGAATATTATATTTCCTCAAAGAATCTTAAAGAGGCAGAAAAGCATACCCAGTTTTTCTTAATAGCCCCAAGTCTCCCTCCCAGCTCTGTAGAAATGCAGATGTGATAATCCATTCAGGAAGGTTGGAGCTCTTCAGCTAGAAGCTTAGGAAGACAAAGACATCTAAAATCTACATACCCCACCAAACTCTAAGATGGGACATAATAGGATTAACTCACAGATGCCAAAGGGGCACACTTAGACTCAGGTCAAAGTACAAGACACAGGAAATACAAAGCTTCAAACAGAAACAGGAAACAACCTCAAGAGCCCCAGAGAGTATAAAAACCCACTCTCTACTTGTGCTCTCTCTCTTTTCTTCCAGAGCCATCTTTCTGTCTGGCTCTCCTCTTCAATAAACTACAACCTTCTCCTAAAACAGTCGCCATGTTGTTTATTCCCGGCTTGGATGGAACCCTGATGAAGAGTTTTCCTTCAACAATAGCTTAAAACAGATGAACAACTTAAAGGACAGCTTCATATCAAAAAAGCATACAGTGGATCACACAACCCGCTTATTCCTCCATGGATCATCATTGTGAAAATTGGCCATTCCTATACAATAAAATAGGTGGAAAATGACTTTTCTGTCTTATCTGAAGCTTTGTGATATGTTTTCTGTCTGCATCTTGAATATAGGTAGTCCTAAAGGGATTGGAGCCTGCTCATTATGACTATAAATTGTGATGGCCATAAAGTGGGTCACCCATATGATTGACATGACTGATATGATTTTATTTGATTTTATTTTTGCAGCGAGCATTAAGCAAACTCTATGGTCATTGAGCAAATCAATTGTTTGCTATGGGCCAGTTTAACCAAATGGAAGTAAATGCTGGTTTTCAGCAAAAACCTTGTAAAACATGGTCACGTGACTGTGGGACACTGCAAAGAGCTATAAATGTGGTCCGGTTGCTAAGTGCCTAAACTGTGGTAATATGACTATGAGAGGAGGGGGGAAATCATCAGATCCCCAGGGAGGTTCATTGTAATTTCAAATAGTCACTACCTGACCAGTCATAAGTCAAGGACTATCTGTACACTAATATGCTTATAATACCTATTCAATACACACACACACACACACACACACACAGAGAGAGAGAGAGAGAGAGAGAGAGAGAGAGAGAGAGAGAGAGAGAGAGAGAGAGAGAGAGAGAGAGAGAGAGATTCTTTCCAAAGAGGAGGGGTAGAATGGCAGACCTTGGATGGCAGGTTTTTTTTTTCTTTTTTGCTGCTTCAGGTTTGTGTGTGCGTGTATATGTGTGTGCGTGTAGAACTTTTTAATTTTTGTTTGTGTAGAAGTTTTTAGTTTTTGTTTTGTTGTAGAAGTTTTTGATTTTTGTTTCGGTATAGACACATCTGTCACAAGTTTTCTTCCCATAATTATTTAACATTTCATTTTGTGCTCTTTCCACCTTATTTATTAAGATATTTAGGAATCCTGAAATAATCTATTAAAATGTATTAATTTTAATGAAATGATTATTAAATTATTTCCATTTCAAAAAGGGCCATATTGCACCTACCTGTTTGTCACTACGAAACAGAAGGAAGGATTCCAGGGGTTCTAATTCAGCACAAGAAATATGTTGGAAGACTGATTTTTCCAAGATAGATTTTAATGACCTAAGTGAGTTTACTTTCTGGCTGGATTAATCAATATCAATCTATTTGAATCATTTTTTAATTTCATTTTTTTTCCATGTACTTAACTATGGTTGGCAGGTGAGAAAGTTGGTAAGTTCTTATTTTCACCCATATAGCTGACATGTAAGATGCACATGTAACCATTGGCAAAAAATGATGTATTTTAATTTGAAATTCTTTTAAAGCCACAGCTGAATTTTGTACCAGTTATTTTAAATCCAGAATAAAACATTTCATTTATGAATGACAAAACTGATTGTTGCCTTTACTATATGCGCTTGAGGTCAAAAACAATAAAACCTCAAATGTTTTCTTTATAATATTTTGTCAGAATGGAAAAACATTGAAATTAAAAATCTTCAGTGTTATGAAGGTGTTCTGGAGGTTTATGTACCTGATATGGTAATGTTCTTTATGATAATACATTATTTCTATATCTACAAAAAGTCACAGTTAGTAAAATTGTTTCACAAACAACATGTTCTGTTGCTGAGTAAAACAGTCCCCTTTTTCTATCACCTTGGGAGAAAATGGTTGACTCTATTTCATCAAAGTGCTTCAGAGGGGCACTCTATCTAAAATTCTAAAGAAACAAACAGCCCCTTTAAAGATCTGCATAGATATATTATAGCAAAGTATCACTGATGTAATCAGACTTGCTTCCAAACAAATATGCACAATGTGGGAATTTAAGTGTCTGAGCATCTGGCATTTCAGAATAACTAGTTCTCATGAAGTTCTTCACATATGTTATAAAGTGCAAAAAAATGAGAGTGAGAGTGAACAATATATGCAGATATAGGATCAACAACTTTTGGATGAGATTCATGTAATATTTCATTTGTATTAAGGGAAACTATATCCATATATAATTAAGAATTCGTTATATATGTGAAGAATAATTAGCAAATTGTTGACTGTTTATGAATACTTGCAGTTCTCAAAGTTACAGCATAGTCAAAAATGTTACCTGTTTAAAAAATAGTCTGATTTATTATTCAGAATCAAATAAGTGTCAGGTTTTACACACTGAATATGCATGTCCTTAATCATGAGAATAAAATGAAGACTCACATGTGTGAATGTAACATGGTTGAAATAAGAAATAAATAGTGTAACTCTGAAAGAAATGCAATTTCAAAGTTGGTGGAATTTTTGTTTTCTGTAAACAATTTTCTCAATAAGTGATTTTGATGTTCATCTTATAAGCTTGTTTGTTTTGGTGATGTCAATCCAAATCCCATGGCATAGAAACCAAATTATGAGCTTTTGCAATGGATTTACAGTATTTGGGTATAAAGGGTGAATCTTTATGGAGGATAGAACTTTTTCTAATTATGAGCCATGTCTGAGATAAATCCATATACCATAACCTCAGGTTTATTTTTATTTTTATTTTAAAAAGATATAGAATAGTTACCCACACAGTCCAACGTTTGAATTAATGTATAACCGGGATTGCCTTGTGTTTTGAGGCAGAACTGGTTTTGAAAATTATTTAATGGTAAAATTAGCATTTCAAAGATCAGCAGAAATAAAGATAAACCTACCATCCTCAGCTAAGCCATAGGATATGTACAGTAATATTCTATGATCTTATAATAGTAACAGAGCCAGAAGTAATAAGATTACCTTCAGCAGTATCACTCAGTTTGACAGATAAAAGTAAACATTTTTTATTCTTTGTGGAATGCTGTGTTCCTAGAGCATTCTGTAGTTATTTAAACCACCTTTTTCCCTTTGGTACAAAGTTATGTTTTGAAGGCTGATTTATCAATAAACAATAGTATAATACATATAACATTTACCAAGTCAGGAAATTGGTTCATGAATTTGCATTCACACATTCACCCATTTCTTTTTGTTTTCAGCTATTTTTTAAAAATGGCAAAAAGTATACTTGTTTCCTTTCTCAGATAATGTACATTTCTCTTTCACCTTTCTTACTCTAGACTTCTGTTATTCAGGAACTCAAAGTTCACTTCACAGTTTAGAACAATTAATTGATCTTTTCATATTGGCTCTGTGTCATATTATGCTCCTTAACTATTATTTTAATGCTCACAGTACTAAAATTTATTTTAAAATGAAAACATGTATATGCAAAGTTTGAAAATTCATTTAGAGACAGATATTGGTATTGAGATCATTTCTCTCAGACATATTGTTGTTTCTATAATGGTTGACCCCCAGTTTCACCCAAGAGTCTCAAAATTAATTAGAAACTTCTCAGTTGGAAAATAGTAAAGCTCCTGGTAAAAACTTAATTTTACCAGAATTCTTAAAATTAAATTATACATGCTGGGCATCTGGGCTTGCTTCCCTCTTCACAGTCATAAATAATTGTGTCCCCCTAAAACTTGGATTAAGTCTAATATTATCCCAGTTTAGAAGAAAGGTGGTACACGTGATCCAGCAAATGACCAACCAATTAAACTTCTACTTGTAATCATCAAATTATATGATAGATTTTTATATTGCAAATCTTTTTGACTGGATGTCCTCTGAAAACATGTTTGCTCCTAGGACAGTGTGTCTCAAACTTGGCAACTTTAGGATGTATAGACTTCAACTCCTAGAAGCATGGCTGTCTGAGAAATTCTGGGAAGTGAAGTCCAGACATCTTAAAGTTGCCAAGGTTGAGAAACCCTGTCCTAGAGGCAGCCAGTTCCAGGTCACTTATCTATGGATCAATATGCCATACTACATCACTAGCAGAGAAACACCGCAACCAGCATAAATGTGTCCTCTGTGTAACCTTTATTGATCTGAGGGCAGCCTTTGATTTTATCCCAAAAAATAATTCTGGAACAAATTAGCCTACTGTATTAGACCAAAAGACCACTGTCTTCTTAGGCCTAATAATGCTATTATACCATGACATAACTATTCAAGTTAAGGATAATCTCCTTGGTGATCTAACTTTTTGTATTAAATAGTGTGTTAAGTAAAACTGTATCCTCATCCCAGTATTATTTAACTTTTACATTAGCAATATTGCTGAGATGTCTGTCAGAATTCCAGCTTCCCATCCTTGCGCACCACTCTGTGTCTATTTTCCTTTATACTGATGACACAGCCTACCATCTGTAACTCAAGTACACATTTGAATATGACTTAAATCTCCATTGCTTTACTGTTCTCTACTCAAAATATACCACTCTAAAACAAAAACATTCTCTAGGAAATACTAAGGTCCTAATTAGATAGATGATAAATGGCCAACTCATTGAACAAGTAAAATTCTTTCATTATCTGGGTGTCTATTTATAATTCTCTCCCTGTCGGTCTATTCAAATAAGAGATCTTCTAGAAAAACCCCAAAAGTATTCTTTGCCTTTACAGGTCAGTTTGGTAATTATTATGTGCCAGCAGCTATTAAACTATTTAAAGACAAAGTTCTAGGTTTGATGCTATATGTATATATAAGGATTCTCTTATTTTAGAAGCTATTCAATCAAAATCCTTGAAAATCTTACTAGTACCTTACTGAACTTCTAATATTTTGGCACAGCTGGAATTCAGATGCATTTCCTTTGGGGCCTAATTAAGACTTTGCTGATTTTGATTCTGGTTGAAGCAAATCTGTAAGGAAGTTCCTTAGTCAATCTTATCTTGCCTGATAGGTTCTTTTCCACCCTAAAAAGACAATTTAATGATGATTTGGCATATTTCATATGTTAACACTATCTGCTCTGGAACTTGATAAAGTCATGGCTGAACTAAAACATTCAAAAGACAGAACCAACATTTTCTATCCCTTTTATAGCACGATTGTTCCGCCTTCCAGAACTTTCCCTAGATGTTTCTTTCACTTCTTATATACTCCATGTAGATTACTATTTAGCCCTATTTGGGTGCTACCCATTAGGGCAAAAACTGATAGCTATATGAGTCTGCCATATGGAAGCTAAACTTATTTTTAGTCAGATTTCTTGGTAGTATATCTAGTGTGTGATTCTCAGTGGTTAAAGACACTGAGCTTGTTAGCTGAGAAGCTGACAGCCCAGGTTCAAGACCTGAGTGCTGTGTGACAGGGTAAGCTCCTGTTACTTGCCCCAGTTCCTGCCCACCTAGCAGTTTGAAAACATGCAAATGCAAGTATTATCTAGGTGCCACTTTGGTGGGAAGGTAACAGCATTTTGTGCACCTCAACATATAGTCATGCTGGCCCCATAACCACGAAAATGTCTTTGAACAACACTGGCTCCCTCAGCTAGGAAACAGAGATAAGTACTGCCGCCTAGAGTCAGACATAACTGGAAAAGGAAACCTTTACCTTGTCTCTTATGTGCTATTAAAATGTCCATTATACACTAAATGGCAATTATGTTTAATGCTTCCAATTGTTAACAACTCTAATAGCCATTGTAACCAGAAGGGCATAATCCTTCTCCTAGGTGACCACTCTAGTACTCTAGTTTGCAAAATTCTTATCAACAGCTATTAGAAGTCATCTGGTTCATCCTTCATGCTATTGTTAGCTGTTAATTGTTTTAGGATTTTCTCACCATGATTAAAATTCCTTTTTATAACTGTACTGTATTGCTGTTTCCTCCCCCCCCCCCCGCATTTGGTATTAGAACACAAATAAATGTGGAAGCTGAACTATAATGGTTACCAAAAGGCAGCAGATTTGCTCTTTTTCCCTCTCTTTCCCCAACTGCAAGTTATTATTTTCAAATTTCAAGACATCTCTTTCTCCAGTGTTTTTCATTTGGATTTGATGACATTTTAAAATTTAACATAAATACATTTTAATCTAGAGTTCTTGGATTTAATGCAACTCTCAAAGTTTCTTGCTTTGTGTCCCTGAACTTTACCGTCATTGTTTCCTTCACCCATTACTCCTGACAATTATAGCTAACATGATGCTCATCAATTTTTCAGCCACTAGAAAAATCCAGTTGTATGAATTGGGCTTGTTGCCCCTGTTGCTGATCCCAGTTCTTCCACAGTAATGAGGCTGGCAAAGAATGCTTATTCTATTGCAGGCCAAGTTAAGGAAATTGGTGAATATCCAGGGCTTCACTTCACCCCACAGGATTGGAAAACAAACATCTATAATTATCTTATGAGTGGGATGAGGTAGGAGAAAGGAGACAGATGCCAAAATCGTGGGGTTCACAGCTTGTGAATGTCACCTCCGTCCGTAGTCGTCCAATGAAACAAAGTCCAGGCACACGGGTACAAGGTGGTTAGCAAGGTTTATTCCCAGCAAACGAAAAGTCAGCACTGGGAGTGGTTTGCTCCCAGTGCTTTACATAGCCGTGTCCCGCCCTACAGCCCCACCCCCCAGCAGCAAGCCAGCATCCGCCCAGAGCGTGTAAAACCCCCAGGTCCGATTACCAATATGTGGAGGGATGCTTAAGGTTAAAATGTGGTGGCACAGTGGTTGGAATACAGTATTGCAAGCTAATTCTGCCGACTGCCAGCAGTTCGATTCCCACCGGCTCAGGGTTGACTCAGTATTCAATCGTTCCAGGGTCAGTAAAAGGAGGACCCAGATTTTGGGGGGCAATATGCTGACTATATAAACTGCTTAGAGAGGACTACAAAGCACTATGAATCAGAATATAGGTCTCATTGTTATTGCCATTGCTATTGCTAAACAATAGGAAATATTCCTAGTGCTATTTGGATATATCTGTTATGTATCTCATGTATCAGTTGGACCATTTCTAAACATGGGTTTGTATGGGTGAGCAACCATGTTTATAAACAGCTTAACCGACTGGTCAAAAAATAGTTTCCCTTGTCATCTGCCTTATGTAGATCTGCCCACATTGCATACTTATCAAGTTGACTGGGATTCTATTACTCAGTGCAATACATGATTAACAAAATATTATTTAGTCTTCCTAGCATGAGGCAAAAGCCATTGTCTCCCATATTTATCAGTCCCTATTTAAGTGTTTCAAACAAGAAAAGTTTTCAGTTGTGGTGACCTATCTTCTAAAAAGCTTCTTCTGAGGGATTGATATGATGCCTAAATTACAATTTTTGAAAGACTACATATTTTTCCCTTGTAGATTCTTGTATAGTATATCATGGCCGCATTAAACTTTGTGTTTCATTATATGGAACATTTTTTTCGTTGCTGAATTTAATTTTATTTCGATTTGCACAGTTTCATCCTAATTATTGTTATTTTATATTTTAGACTTTTAAATTAACTCTGGTCTAATCATCCACAGAACTTCAATAATCAGGCCATCTAAAAATATAACAAGTAAATGAGTACATATAGGTTAGAGCTCTTAGAGTGAAATTAGCACCCAGAACAAACCTGTCATCCTTAGTCAAAACAAAAATATCTTCTTCACATCTTACGGTCTACTAATTTATCTTCACTGGTAAAGGATGCCTGACCCTTGAATCTTTTTTTGTTTTGTTTTGTTTATCCTCAAATATTGTTTCCCTGGTTTTGTTACAAAGTTCACATTACTTTCCTCTCTCTTTTAGAAAGTAGAGGTATGAAGATATTAAACCTAGATATTTATTGTCTGAATTTGAAACATAATCAGAGCTTTTTACATTTATTTTCTAACTTTGCCCTCCTGGCTTTCTTTTTGTCAAGGCAACAGCTTCTTTTCCTGGTACAATATAAGACTTTTTGAAAACCATCTATGGAAACTTTAAGTGGGCTTAATTGGGTGTTCTTAAACCATTCTGAAAATAAAAATAAATGAAATGTGGCTGATGATTTAGTCACGAATATGGACAAAGAGAAGATCTGGCCCTACCCTAGGGAATTTTCTGCCTTAGCAACAGTGGTTGTAAATTACTTCTGTAAAAGGAAAAGCCAAGAAAGAGTACAAAACAAAGGCAGGGTATCTATCTGAAAAAATATAACTCAAATCACTGAGTTCAAAATACAGGTACAGTCAAGTTCAGAAGCCAACCTGAAGTCACAAGAACCAATCAGAGGTGCAGAAAGACATGACAAGGAACAATTCTAATTAAGCTGTTTCAAGACCCTTCAGCAAATGAAATGGCACATGAATATATTATATAAATAATACATAAACAGTTGCTAACCACAGTGGAAGTTTTTCAGATATAGACTATCAGCCTTATGAGGTAATCCACACAGGAAGCACACCCAAATGAAAGAATTCTACTTTATTGTAATATTACACTAACATAAACTTGGAGTTAAAACAGGTGTAATTCATGGATTCCTTCAAAAAAGCATGTCTGCTTTATTACTGCAAACCTGTGTGCTGCAGACCTGTGTCATTTGTGCGCCTGCATATTCTGAAGCATTTCTTTTGAACCAAATCAGAAGCATTGCATATTACTAACTTAGAATCCACCAATGTGCCATTGTGATGTGGGATAATGAAAATTTCAGAATGTCTAAAAGTCAGTTTAGATCCAGCAGGAAACAGATGAAGCAACCTGACAATTTTGTTGTTGTTGTTAGTCGCGAAGTCGTGTCCGACCCATCGCGACCCCATGGACAACGTTCCTCCAGGCAACCTGACAATATAGATCCTAATTTTCTAATAATGTTTTGATTCTTTGTGCAAATGCTTCCTATTTTCATTTCAGTTGGGGAACATCAAAATCTGTTTTCCATTGTTCTCCCCACATGAAACAAACTTCTGTTTTATGGTCTTATTCAGGGTGCTTCTCTAGAATTACTTTGGGAGTAGGTTTTTGTTTCAGGAATTTTTTTTAGCTGATGTTATGCATTCCTATTACACATCTTTCCATCACTTTGCCATCTTCATGACACCAATTGTTTCCTCATGGGGTTGGATACCAAGAGAGATTATTGCAAATAAAATATATTCATCCCCTCATCACAGCTACTTCCTAAGTATAATACACCAACATGTAACTCTCCTTTGAAAAACATTTCAAAAGTAATTTATTTCCCATCAAATTAAGCAACCATAATAGAAAACAATGCAGATGAAATTTGCTTTGCTGACACCAATGGACCATGACTGTCATCCTAAAATAAAATCAGAAATGACACCATTAAACTAAATTCTCTGAAAATTTAACCAGATGTATCAACTCAATCAAATTGTCTTAATCAATTGTGTTATGAAACTTCTTAAAAACATTATGTTGCAGTTCTATCTTCAGAATTTTCAGAAAAAGGGATGCTGCGAAAGAGAATAAATAGTCCCAGTGGCTTGTGATCCGCGGCACAATTCTGTTTTAGTAAAAAGAAAAAAATTAAAGAATAATGTTAATATCTTAAAGATGTAAAGATTATCACTATCAGAGAGAGCATTCAGGCAAAGGAATATAAAGATGGAAGAGCAGGCAGGATAACTTTTCAATAGTTTCATATATTTCCTTCAGCAAAACACAGTCTGAATTAGAATTAGAAGCATTAACATTTCATGAGAATTCATTTTCTTCCCCCCTGTGGCTTGCCAAGGAAAAAGATGACACTATTGTCATAACATTTTTGCAGCAATTACTCATCTTAGGACTTACCTCTATAATAAATCTGGCATCGAAGCATAAAAATTTGGCTGGAATGGAATTATCTCTGTTCCCCAGCCCACCATAGCTGTTGAGACAAGGTAGATCCATAATTATTTTGGTGTGAATATTCAGAATATTTTTTTTGTAATAGAGGATCAAAAAAACCTTCCAACACCTATAAAGTCCTTTGATCATAGATAAAAAAAATCACATTTAGTTTAGCCCTGTAAACCACACATTTATAGGATAAATTAACTGCATATATTCTTACATTATTAGCTTGGGATTTTTTATTGATCCTATCAAAGATGTGTTTCACCCCAGCCACCAATTTGGCTTATCTATCTTAAGGAATGAATTGTCACTAGAGTAAAGCAAGTCTGCCATTATTACGACTGAAGCAGACTCAAAACATATTTATTTCCACAGGCATTTTATGCTCTTTGGCATTTGTTTTCTTGTTTGCATTTTTTTTGCATTTTTTTGTTTATAACTGTGATGTTTCACTGTGTTTTTTATGAATGTTTTTATTGTACCTTATAAACTATCCAGAACCATTAAGGCAGTGAGTGCCATTAAAATTTTCTAAACAAACAGCTAAAATAAATACAAACCATAGCCAATGATGTATTTCTTTGTATTATTTTTAATTATGAGAGAAATCCCACATTCATTTATCTAGAAATGCAATCCATTGGACTCATTGGACCTATCTCTTCGTAGAAATTCATAGGAATGAACTATAAAATATTTTTGTCAATCTCTAGTCGAAAAATGATAGTATCCATTTCTGTAATGATACACATATTAGAATATTTCATTAATAAAGTTCACAAAGACTTGGTAATATCTTTGACCATCTTTGACCCAACTATACTTCTGATGAAAGGTAAATGACAATGTGAATTAATCTTTTGTGTGTTTATGACTTTTTACTCCAGCTCTTGTGGCTGGAATTTTTTTGATAGTGCTATTTCTTAGGCATATGTCGTATAAGATAGCACTCATATACAGTTTTTGTGCATTGGAAGGGAAGGTGGTTGGAGAAGACCAGCTAGAAATATATACATCAAAACTCTAGCGTATGAAATCTATCAATAATAATTGGACCAATTTAAATGAATTATTATATAATATAAATAAATGTATATCTGGATGGTTGCAACACATTATTGATATGTGTTCTTTGTCAATGTTAGAATATTTAGTTATATCTCTGAAAATTCGCTTCTATGTTTCATGTTTTCACATTTTTCTTTAGCATTTAATAAAAAGAATGAAGGGAACAACAGCAAATATTGTAGCATCTATTAATTATTGTTAAATTATTATTCCTACACAGAAACAAGTTTGGGGAGAAAATCTATTCCTATTTGGAACAGTTGAGTCCAAATGGTGTAGTACAATGTGTGTGTGTGTGTGTGTGTGTGTGTGTTATACAGTATATAAGACTATTGCTTACAAAATAACATACCATCTCATGCAAGACAAAGTTTATATTGGTTTGCATTTTTTAAAGTCCTCATAACTACTTATTCACTTATATGTTGAATAAAATTATTGAAATTATGATGCCACACTAAAAAAATCTGTATAAACAGATTGAGTGGATGTTACACTTAAACCAAATGTGCACAAAATTCAGGAGAGATATCATTATTTGAAGCTAGCATCTAAACCTAAAGAGTGATTACAGATGAATTAAAATGAGCTTATTCTGTAGCATTTCTCTATTGCTTGTGAAACAATCTACAGACAGTTTTCAAGCAGATTCTCAGCAATATATAGAATAAATGATGATTATTAAACATTGCAGTCTCAGCTGTGATCTAAATGGATCTAAAGAAAATGCAGTGACAATATCTGAAAACTAAAGGAAGAAGAGAATTGCATGACAGGACAGCTGCAAAAAGTTTGAATTGTTTTTGAGTCCAAGAAAAAGAATAATTATGACAAAAAGTTAAAAAAAACCTTGCACATCCGAAAAGTAAACTATACATTGAAATACTGTCAGCACTCACAGTATTCAAGCAATACCATATTCAGCACTAGCTGTTGCTAGCTAGCTTACTCTTCTAGCACATTGTTTGCAGTTTACTCTTGGTTCTAATTGGTGACTTTCAGGTGATTTCTACAAGCTTAAAATGAATTGACCTCAGTCTATTTCTCAGGAGCTATTCAGGTTATGTGGACTATCGTTTTTTTTTTAAATTTTGAACTGGAGATATCTGTCAACTCTATAACGAACCTGGCTGCAGTCATTTTGCTCGTTCTATGTTGCCACAAGAATGGGAGGGGTGTGGAGGATTTCTACTAGTCTAAACATTTTACTGTCCCATGGGAACCAAGGTCATTTCTGTCAGTTAGATGGAGGGGGCACGAGCCTTTTGGTTAGAAAGCCCACCAAACTATTCTATTGGGGAACGTAGTCGATTGCATAGCAATGGGGTGGAAAGTTTTACTTTTTAATAGTGTGTCTCTTGAGAAGGAATTTCAGACTTGGTTTCACTTTTGACTGTGCCAATACTATGTAGCCAATAAACATGTTCTTTGAGGAAACGTCTAACTTCAGAATTCTGATTTGCTTGGTCTCATATATCGGAACCATGACAATATCATTGGGTTGTTGGCTCAAAACATCTTCCAATCCACCTTAAATTTCTTTTATGGATTTTCCCAGGTTTGATTCCTTAATTTATACTGCAACTACTATTTCAGTACTCTTCAAGTGGTATAGTAGTTAAACATTTGCTTAACATGCAAAGGGTCACTGATTTGAAAGCAGTTTCACTTTTAAACTTATTTACTATTTTTCCCTTTCCCTGGGCTACAACTTCACTGTTCATTTATTTTTAACAGCCACTGATTCATTGTTTCATTGTTTTTGCTGTCACTTCGGAGGCAGGAGGGTTTTACTTCAGTTCCCAAGGGCTTCACGGTAGTTAATCATTTGGGCTATTTTTGAGTTGGGAAAAAAGCAAACCAAAACCAAAAATAGAAATAGAAAAAGCTCCAGCATTAGTATACAGGTGTTTTGTTTTGTTTTTTAAAAAAAGCCAGAAGTGGTTATTTTAGGGAAAGAAAAAGGTTAACACTTTTTTTTGCCAGATATTGAATTGGTGAGCTTCTACAAGTTAGGAAAATGATACAACTGCTGTACTATTGAAATATTCATTCAGTGGCAGAATTCAGAGACCCAGATCTGGGGAAATGCAAGAGAGGCATTCCTATCACGGTGGCCAGTAGCCAATTGAATTGCAGAGTTTTGTTTAGAAGAAATTAAACCTCAACAGGCAATTGACAGATGCTAAAGCTGCCAAAATATGGAAGACATTATTTTAAATGAAGGGCAGGAATGTAGGCAGAGGTCACTTTCACAGTGGGTTCCCATATAGATGATGGCATAATTTCTTCCTGCCTTCTAGAAATGCTTGGTGACCTGTATTTGCAAGGGGGCAGCCTGGCCATGAGGATATGCCCAGTGTAATTTGACATTTATTTCTTCTCCAAAATCAAATTGTTACTATTTAAACCAAGGGACACAAACATAGCAAATGCAGAGGAAACAGCTGTCTTTGGGGCCACAGGTATAGGGTTTTCTCTTGCTTTCCACTTCTTGTCTGATCATATGTAGTAGGGCAATCATATCTGGCCTGAAAAAAATGTAAACCTATAGACAAGAGGAAAGAATTATAACTTTCTGTATCTTTTTGCTGCCCTGTCAGTCAGACTTTTGCAGCCCAGACATGATAGCCCAAATAGTGGGGCCCAAATAACACATGATTATACTAGAAGACTGGCCCAGAAAGAAGGAAGGAATAAGTGAGATGGTTGCCTCATTCCCCTCTTGCTTCTGAGCGAGCTATTGCATTGGCGACAGCAGCATGGGTAGAAGATGGAATGCTCACTCATTGCTGGCTGATGCCTTCATCTTCTGGCTCTTCTCTTTCACGGAATGAATGAGGGGAGAAATAATGGGCATTTGATATTAGGACTGCAAGAAAACATAAGACCACTAGATGCACGCAAAAACAAACAAACAAACAAACAAACAGAAATCTGTTTTGTTCCAATCTGTTAATCAGACTGTTTTTTTTTCTAGCCCAATTATATTCCAGTTTTTCCTAAGACAAGGTTTTTCAGACAACCAAGTTAGAGACAGGTCTTCTGAGGAAAGGGATGTGAGTTTGGGGGGAGTGACTGAGCAGGACGAAGAAGGAATATTTTGGAGTACTGAGAAGGGGAGGGGAGATACCCACAGGACTCTTCCACTGTAATGGTAATAGAAAAACATGTGATCTTCCTCTACTCTTTTTCTTCCCTATCATAATTTGCCACAGACTCATGGAAGGAGGGTTCCGAAACCAAGTGTTCTGCTATTGGAGCTCCATCTGATATATTTTCTATGGGAGCCAAACATCAATACTTACTGTATTAATAACCTACTGTATTTTGTTCCCTCCACATCTCGGCTGGATCACTAAAAACGTCTAGATTGGGGGGCGGGGCTTAAGCAGTGGTGGGATTCAAATATGTGAACAACCGGTTCTCTGTACATACATCTATACATCTCTATACATCTTCATTACCAAAGGAGATTTCAGAGCAGGCATGTCAAAGTGATTAGTTCACTGACATTAGACAAACGTTTTTATCCTGTGCCATATTTTTCATCCAGGTGCTGTTGCTCATCACTCTGACTGTCATATTAAGTGCTTTAAAGACATGTTCTAATTCCTGTCAGGCAGCCTTATGTGATGTGAAGTATCACTAGGTCGTCCATGAATGTAATTAATTGATCAGCACCTGAGTGTTTAGTTCAAATTGTCTTTCTTTGCTTGAGGGCAAGATTGTTCAGATACCTGATTAGTAAATCCAATCTGGATTCTTCATAGCCATCTATTTTAGAGAGCAAGAGAGCGAGAGTCAGAGACATCTTTTTTCTTTACCTGGCTATTTCCTTCTATTAAGGAACAAAGATTAAGAAAACTAAGATGGAGTATCTTTTTTGTTTCACTTGAAAGAAACCACCTGCTTCTTTTTTTAGCATTTCAGTTTTGAAATCCAAAGGACTAATAAATCTGGATATTTGCCACTTGGATTGCTTGTTAATATCAGAGATGGGGGAAAAAATCAAGATTTTGAATGCTGAGGGATCTTGGAAATTGTAATTCAGCAATATCTTGAAGATTCCCATAGGGCTGAAAACACATTGTCAGCTCAATATTATACAATCTTCTTCTTTAGAAAGCTGAAAATGGTACAAAAAAGGCATTGATGATTACATTGCTGATACCAATTGCTGATACAACATATGTTGTATTATGTAGGACAAATAAGAAAACTATACAGGCAAGCCTTATTCTTGTTGATATGTTGTACAAGGAGCAAGTCTACATGCATATATCAGCATATGATTGAGCCCTTTACCATACACGAACAATCTGCATAAACAGGAAATGTTGCATGGAAAAAGGGGTGGAGATTTAATTAAATGGCTACAGCTACCATCTTGATTTTTTTTTAATTCTCCCCTTGGATGCCAGACATATGACTATTGGGATTTGGTTAGATTACATAATCCTCCAAAGTCCTCTGCATTTTTCAGTTTTGTTAAGATATATTCTCAATAATTTCCTTTTAAAAATTCCAGGAAGAGACTATTTTAGAATAAGCAAATTAAAGTATAACTTTACAATAATGTAAGTTAAATTTCAGTGGAAAAGTGATTATATCTCTGTACTCTGTACTCTATACTCATTAATTTCAAGTTCAAATCACCAAAACTGTTTTTTTAATAAGGGAAGTAAGTCCAGAATGCAAACCCTGAGCAATTTAAAGCTAATTATTATTATCTACTTGTTCTTTACTTCTTGACAGGAGCAAAAGGCAGTATCAGTTCCCCTTTGACACATTAGAAGCTTCTTTTCAAAGCACTTAGAGCTTTCTGAGGACCATGGAAAGATTCAATAAAATCATGGAATCAAAAGGCTTAACTTTAGATAAAAGTTTATTTGTGAAAAAAAAAATCTCTCTTAAGTTTAGCTTCCATTATGCTTAGTGGGACCTGCATGCATATATTTCCAATTAACATTTCTCCCTCTTCCAATTACCTTTATTAGCCAGCAAGTTGAACTGGGTATAACATAGCTCCGTGGTGGCGAACCTATGGCACGCGTGCCAGAGGTGGCACGCACAGCCCTCTCTGTGGACACGCGTGCTGTCGCCCCAGTCCTAGGCCTTCAGCTGGGTTTGGCCCAGTCCTAGGCCTTTTCGCTTTAGGCTTTCACCGCCATGTGCAAAAAAAAAAGGTTCAATCAATCAATCAATTTTAACTTCTCGTGGGAAAAAAAAGATCTTGCAAAGTTGGAATTGATTGATTGAACTTTTTAGTCCCACCCAGTCTGCCGTTACCACCGCAGCCATGCCCACCATTTGGGCTACGCCCACCCAATTGGCAACACCCACCCAATGGGCCACACCCACCCAATGGGCCACGCCCAATCGGCACCCAACGATACATAAGTGGGTTTTTGGTTGCAGTTTGGGCACTCGGACTCTAAAAGGTTCGCCATCACTGACATAGCTTCTCACTCCTAAATCAATATTTAGGTTTTCCTATAGAGATATTTTGAAGGACATGGAAAGATGGTAGTTGGAAGAGTCGTAACCTTGAAGTTACAGCTAGATAATTGAAAATATGCCATGGAGCTGAACATTGGAAGGACAAAATTTGTTCAGTCAAAATTTGTCCATTCCTAATCACTGTTATATATGCCAACAGTCTTCAAAAATTTAGGATACCTTCTAAGACAGAAGTGAGTTGGCCTTGAGAATTGCATACACAGACACTGACATACACAAGCAACTAATCCATCTTATTCCTTCCAACCAGAGGGTCTGTCAATCAAACTAAATTACTTGAGAACAAAATTAAAATCTACACACTTGCCTACTTCCTTTTAACTTAAAAGGCTGCAGTCATGGGTGATGTTCTATGAGACTGTTTTCATAGAGGAATTTCAACGCAATAGTGAAAGCATCTCAAAGAAGAATCTACCCTTTTTTTGAAGATAGCTCTATGGTAGTTTTTGCAGAAAGAGACTGATTTCCCTTTATAAAATTGAATACAGCTTGTTCAATATGAAAGCAACAATGTCTGAGTTTGTAACTTTCACACTAAAGGGTCTCTGGGTAGGTTATTGCTTAACCTGTGTCCCTCTGAATTTGTTTGATTATGCAACCACATAGATAGATAACTCGCAAAATAGTCACTCAATATTTCCAACAGCTATCCTGATTAGGAATTCTGAAAGATATTTACCTTAAACTTTAATAAAAGAATCTCACAGCATATTACTCAGATACAAATCTTTTCAGACAGACTTTTCCATCTTGATGGCCTTAAGTATATTAAATTCAGCTTCCATAGGCCCCACCTCCTGTGGCTTTCAGCTACAAAATTGAACACATTTAAGGACACCAAATTAGGAAATTAAAATATAAATAATATGCCTTGCAAAAAGCACACTTAAAAGAGAATGAGAACCGCAAGTATCAAGACTATAAGACAACTTGAATAAAAATCCCTTCAGCTAATTTATTGCAAGAATTTGTTTTAAAACACAAAAAATAGGCCATGAATTAGTTATTATGGTTTATCTATGCTCTAATTGGCAAAGACAGTTCAGTACCAATCTAATAATTTAATGTTACATATCTTGTGGGAAATTAAGAAGATATTGTTTGTTTTTAATGTTGGTATAAGACAAATGAAATAGATTAACAAATATATTTTGGTCTCCAAAATACAAATGTATCAATCAGTCATTAAAAAGTATTGCCAGTTAAAAAGCAAACAAAATCCCTACTTTTTCTATGTAATTATTTTTATTTGTTTATTTATTTTGCCCCTTTGAGTCAGTTTTGACATGACTGGACAGAAAGGAAAAAAAAGATATATGGTAACCGCAAAGATGGAAGAATAATGAAATACCCACAGTAAATTGATTATCAAATTGATAGAGCTTGGGGAAATGGCAAAGCTGATCAGTTTGGTCGGGGAAAAACCCAATAAGACTTTTTTTTAAAAAAAAAAAAGATTGGAAGCCTTATGTGCACTATATATGAAAAAAGAAAAGTCAGAACTAATGTTTTATGGATATGGGAATTAATAAAGAGGGCAGGAAAAAATAAGATGGCAATTATTCAATAGAAAGAATGACAAAAGTCAAAATTTGATATTTTCTTTTTTTTTCATTTCTTTTTTCTAATACCTTTTTTTCTTTTCATTTTTGTATTTCTATGGTACTGTAAAATTCTAATAAAACATTTTTTAAAAAGGAAACCTCAGGCCTGTGTTCTTTAAAACAAACTACAACTCATTTTAAGTTGTACTACAATGGTTCCATTTTCTTTGAGCCTCTTCCTTTGAAATACTATTCCCAAATTGCCATGACATTCTATGGCTTTTACATGGCAGAAAGTCCTATTAAGTGCAATCAAGCTTGCTCTCAATTACACTTAATGAACTCTTGCTTTCAAGTGCAGTAAGCACATAAAGAATTACATTCTGGCATTGCATTTTTTTTTTACCCAGAAATCAGTCCCATTGAATTTACCTGGCTTCCTCTCTAAGATAAGTGAACTTAGGGTAGCAAACTTAGTCAATTTGTCAAAATTTAGAAGAAAAGGAACAGTTATTTTTCTACTCCCGTGTTTTCCCGAAAGTAAGACCTACCCAAAAAATAAGTCCTTGTTTGATTTTTTAGAGTAGGCCTACCCAAAAAAATTTTTAGGGTAGGCCTACCCCAAAAATAAGCCCTAGTTTTGGGGTGAGGTGCACACCTAAAAATCAAGCTGGGGGCGTGGAACTTACCATTGCAGCCAGGCCTCCCATGGATCGACACTTTCCTTGCTGGCCCACTTTTTCTGCGGTGTAAGGAGCAGCTTCTTTCTGCAGCTGAGAATGGAGCTCCAGCCTGCATTTTACAGTCAGAAGCCTTTCCAGAAGGCCTGTGTAGCTGAGAACTGAGCTATGGATTCAATCCATAGCTTGGTTCTCGGCTGCACAGGCCTTCCAGAAAAGTCTCTGAGCTGCAGAATGAAGCTGCTCCTCAGGCCGCAGAAGTGGGCCAGCTGGGTGGGGCTGTTGGTGCCATGGTGGAGAGGTGAGTGGAAAAGACCCCCCCAAAAAAATAAGACAAAAAAGGCAAATAAAATAAAATAAAATAAGATTGGGTCTTATTTTTGGGGAAACACGGTCCTAAACACTGGGCAGGAAACTGCTAAATGGCTATTAAATATTACTGTTAATAATGAATTGAAATTTGAAACTAATTCTTTAAAAAAAACAGGATTACATAAACTAGATGTGTGGATTGCTTTCTCTTCTCTTCTCTTTCTAAGAATATCAGCTCTAGGGAAAAGCCAACAGTATTTCACACAATTTAAAAGGTGATTATCCTGAAAGAAACACTAATGCTTTTTTAAAAAAATAATAATAAAACATCCTATGTGCAGCATACAGATACTTCATGTGTAGCTTGGGAAATTACCTTTGATTTATTTGAGAATGGGTTGGATAATTCACAATATGTGCCTCTACACCAGTAAACAATCATTCCCATGGTAATTATATATCTCTCTTTCTCCAATACTACTTAAATTGCAACTTTTCCTTTGCTGGAATTTGCAGCATACTATGAGAAATAAGAGATTTTTCCAGACAGTTAAAAAGTCAAAAAGTCAACATCATCTCAATGCCTACCCACTTTTCATGTACAGTTCCTCTGTGTGTTACATTTTGCTTTGGGTGTGTGGGCAGGATTGTGCAGTTTCCTGTTTGAATTTCCAAGTGTAATCAATTTTGAACCATATTCTAGAAAGAACTCTTTTCAGCAATTTATTTTGTTATAGTATTTTATTAATTTTCTATTATTACAATTCATTAGTGCTTAGTGAACAATGTGTAGTCTGGGTTGATTTATTTTGCTTAGTAATACAAGTTAGGTTCTTACTCTCTATCCCATTTTTCCAGCCATTGATAAAATAAGTTCCATGTTTGAAAATATTTTGTATCTTCTTTTTCTTTGATTCTCAATGTAAGTCTATCCATTTCAGCACAATCCAGTATTTTCTTGATTATCTCTTCATCCAATGGTGTTTTTTTTTTTTTCATTTTTCCAGTGCTGAGCAAATAAGATCCTTGCTGCTGATAATACATGTAATGTTAAATATACACTTTGTTTATCATTTTTTTTCTGGAATTATACCTAATAAAAAAGTTCAGGTTTAAAGTCTATGTGTTTCCCTAACATCTTTTCTAACCAAGTATGTCCAAATTTTATTTTGCTTTAACACACGACCACCACAAGTGATAATATGTACCAGGATTTTGATTATATTTCCAACATTTACTAGACATATTTTTAAACATTTTTGTTAATCTGACAGGTGGAAGATGCCATCTATAAAACATTTTATACTGTATAAGTTTTCTTTATATGAAATTGCCATTGTCAATTTATAATTTCTTTCCCAAAGATTTTGCCATTTCTCTAATTCTATATTGTATCCAAAATTTCAGCAATTTAAAGCAGCATGACTACATATCTGTTAGCTTTATAATGATCATAAATTACTCTACAGTACAATACAAATGTAGTATTAAGATATTCATTACATTTATAAGATTGTGATTCTATCTTATTTCTTAACTAATCTTTCATAGTATTAATTTATCTGAAAATGCAATTAGAATTACTCTATTATATTTCCAATGCTTAGAGTACCGGTAACTATAATTATGCCAAAATTATAATATTCTCTTGTTAATTACATATTGTTGAAAATGTATTCAGAAATCCAGCAAATCAAGAAAATAAGAAAGTCACAGGTTCTAGTCCAGCTCAAAGACAATGATTTGCATGTTGTATTAAATTAAATTTCCAACAGTTTAATAGGACTCAAGTAATTACAGAAGGGGTATGGACATCTGTATTAAACATTTTTCTCTCACAACTCCTACTGGACTTGATTTTTCAATGTATATGTTGTAGGCTTTCATTGTTCTCTTTTCTCATCCAAAACTTATTTATAAGGCAGGGCCATGCCACTCATATATTTTAGTACTATACACTGAGCAATGTCCTTGCAAAGAACATTATCACATACAGCTGCATCTACATATCTGCCAATAATCAGCACAAATGGGGAAATTTGCCTTTTCTTGTGCACCAGTTTAAAAAAAGGCATGTTAAATATTTCCAAGTTTGATTTTTTTAAAATAATAATAATAATCTGCCCAGTGCAACATATTCAGCAGTAAGTGTTTCGAAGTGTGCAGTATTGCTCTTTGTGCAGTTTTATTGTAGCAGATATTGTTAAGCTCTTTCTTCCATTTTTGTGTGGCAGACAAAAAGAGTGTCAATGGACCTCAAATTACAACTTATGGAACAAAAATGTTACCGTTACATTCATATAGAAAAAGGAGATAATTTTGTTGGAGAGGTAATAGGGACAATGCTTCTTTAAAATGCATATTTTTCCAATGTCATATATTTATTAAGTTTGGGGAGAAAGTATGATTATGCTAAAAGCTAAAATTTTCAGTAGATAATGTTCTCTTGAATTATATATCTAATACATGGAATTTGACAACTGGAGAATGTAAATGGATTCGCAGTGTCCTTACTATAGCAAAAAAAAAAATGAAATATTGGAAAGACAAATATAATAGCTCATTTTACACAATATACTCAAGATCTGATTACACTTGCTATCTACAAGCAGAAAAAGCATTATAATTATATCATTTATAAATAAATAAATTATACATATGTATAATCTTTGTATTAGATAATTATATGTAGAATTGTAACTGCTTACTGTTGTAACACCAATATAATCTATATTTTATTTTTTTTAAAAAAATCATTTTCTTTTTCTGATGTATTTTTTCACTTATTTTTAAGCCCTTGTTGTGTACTCTTTTTGATAAAGTATGTATTTTTGTGCTTTGTTCCTTTTGTTTTTTCTGCTCTTCTGTTATTATTTTAAAAGCAATAAATAAAAAATGATATTCATAGATTGGCAAATGATATTCATAGATTGTCAATTAGGAGTTTTACTACCAGACAAGGCACTCAAGTGATCAGTCTGACTAGCAAACAGATTATAATAAAAATGCACCATGTTAATAAGTTAAACAGAGCTACATCTTTAGAATATGATTAGACGGTCAATTTTAACTTTGCAAAGTGGCTGGTTGAATGATGCTACAAACTTCATTGGTTAATATTTATTTTCCCAAAGCTTCACAGGAGAAGAAAACATACAGCCCAAGTCTTTCATTTAGTTTCCGGCCTTATAAAAACACATATGACTTTAAAAAAGAAAGAATCATCTATGTATTGAATCATCTATGTTTATGTATTAAAAAAATTAAAATAGGGACAGATCAAAAGTGTATTCCTCATAGCCAGTAATGGTTTCAAATGTTCTCCCCAGAGTCAGTACACAGACAAAGTGTATCTCTCAGAAGGCAACCTCCCAATGACATCATCATTTCAGATAGAAAATGACACAATTTCTATTGCACCATCAATCACTCTATCATTTTTGTTTTGCTGTAAAACCCAGGAGAATGCCATTGCATGGCATCATTGCTCATCTCCTGACTTCTGTTAGCCTCTAAAGTTTGCCATTTATGCCCCTTTACAAATCAAACACAATTGACCATACTCAGTCATAAGCAAAATAATACTTTTAAAGTGTATTGCATTTGTGAGATTAATCTGTATAAATGAAAGCTAATTTCCAAAATGAAAATCCACAGCAACATAAATTATTTAAGGTGTGTCAGCCTTACCAGGCAGACCAGACAAGAAACATGACCAGATGAGCTAATTCTACTTTATTGTAAGACTACATTAACAGAATCTTGCAAGCCTGAAGGTACAAATTTCCTGTAATTTATACCCTGACAAACTAGAGAGGGTCCCTTCTGAGCTTGTTGTTTTGCCCACTATTCAGTTGTAGTCCCAAAGATGCTTTTTCCAAAAAGTAACTGGACTGTCTTGGTTCTGAACTGAAGAAGCTTCTTGTATGAGAAGTAAAACATTTTCAAGGAAACAATTAACAAAGTCCAGTTGCCTTTGGAAAAGCACCGCAATGATTGAGAATCTCCATAGATATTCAGTTATGCTGTCTCTGATTTGAGTCTTCCCTAGGCAGCATCTCTTCATCCCATCTCCTAAAGACATTCCCACATATCATTACAATGTGCTATATTGTTCCTTACCTATATTTTTGGAATATGTACTATTCATAAGAACCATAACATTGTTCAGGCAATACTTTGACCTTATGAGCAGAATTGAGTGGCAACTTTCTTCTTTAAAGACTGAATAGAGAATATGTTGATAAAACATTTGTTTTCCCCTCCTGACATCTCCCGAATGCCCCAATTACTGATTCCTCCTAATTGCCTTACAGCATACACTAAATATATGGCGGGGGCAGAAACGTAAGTCTTAATCTTTGAAAAGACTAACTGGAGGAGTTTTGATTGACAGGAGGGCTGTTTAGATTGTGAAACACACTTTTTCAAAACCTCAGATTGACCACTCCAAGTTTTCTGAAATGTCATTTCTGAGGTAAATTGTGAACAATCAGGCAAAAACTTTATAACTTACTTGTTTATGGCCGCACAATATCTGTTGTACAGGAAGTCCATGAAATGTTGAAAGTCTGTTTCTAACAGCCTTTAAAAAAAATGAGAATGCCTTATCAAATATCCGTTACCGTGAAAGAAAGAACAGTGGTCCCCGACTTTTCCAGCTCCATGGATTGGCAGTGATGGTGGAGGCAGAAGCAGTGGCAGCAGGGGGGATAGGATGGTTTTGTGTGCATGCCCGCTGCTTGCACAAATGAGCTTCATGTGCTTGCTTGCCGCTTGTGCAGCTCTGTTACCAATGGGCCATGGACCAATACCGGTCCATGGACCCGGGGTTGGGGACATTCTGTGATAGAAGATAGGAGACGATTTCTAAGGCGCATAATCTTCAAGTTACACTAGCAAAAGTGAAGATTTTTTTTTCTCATCAGAAAGTTGTAGCTGACATCATTGAATGTTAAAGCAACAGTAAACTTTAGAAAAGACATACCAGTTTCTCTTCCAAACCAATACATGATTTTGCTCAATCAAAAGCCTTTTTGCACTCCATAAAAGCAGCTAGTTACAAGAGTCCTTTCAATATACTTTCTGTAGATGACCCAGGATTAAGAAATTATTCATGAACCTTGCCATCATCACTTATTGATATCCATCAGCCTCAGAGTCAGTATTTTTTTACAGAGCAATATACTGACTGGCAATTGGTCGAATCTGTGGATTAGGAAAGTGAAGCTTCTGCTTCAAGCTGCTGTTTTTCCACTTTGCTATCAAAAAAGATTGGCCTAAATCCAAGAATCCAGCTTAGTAAGGTTGCAGATTTAGACAAATGTGTCAGCCATTTATTAAATTTTTATCTTTCCTTTAAGCCTTGAAAGCACCTACATGCTTCTTTCATTTATCCTCCAATAAACAAACAGTCTAAAGTCACCTAGTGAATTTCATGGCTGAATAAGAATATGAACACCATCCTTTTAAAAACCCTCAGATAAATGGGACTTCTAATATGATTTTTGACATTAGTGACAATTTTACCAATTTGTATAAAATCTGACAGAAAGGCATTTCAAGACTGGACCAGGACCATTCTAATATGAATAAGCGATATGGAGGTACATATACAGTATGTGCTTCTTATAAAACCCTTTGGTATTCCCAACATATGAAAAATAGCAACTAGTATATTTAATTCATCTGTCACTCAGTTAAGCTGGAATGCTTTTCTTTCAGAGATACGTTTTGAGCCATAGAACATTCTTCCCTGCCCAAGCTTCCTAGTTGCTTGATTATTTTAGAAAGTTAAACATTTCCTCCATTTTAAAACATCTTCTATATTGTTATTTAATGTGCTGACTTATGAAACTGAACTGAGCATCATTTGGGAAGGCTACCAAAATTTTAGTAGAAACAAAATGGAACTTAAACTTTTCCTCATCAGCTGAATTTTGCTTTGAAATTGGAATTAACATTAGTCCTCCCAAAACATCAACAGCTATGTTTGCTGCTCCTTGCTCTGATTTTGCAGGAATACACCTGGGAGATTGTTGAGCTAGCTGCTGGGCAGAATAGCAATTTTTAAAAATATGCATTGATACAGAGGCATTTGCACTTAGTGAGGAATAAAAATGGTCACTTCTTGCTGCAATAATTAAATAAAGAATTTGCCACAAGATACAATGATGTCTACTATATTGAACAAGAAGATAGTACTATCAACGTTAATAGTGGTTTTGACGCTAGGTCCTGGAGAATATGAATGAGACTGTGCAATTGTAGTAATGTCCTACTTGTATGCTTATTATAGGCATTTGGTAGGCCACTGTAGAAATAGAAGACAAGAAGGACATTAAATAACAATATAGAAGTTTTTAAAATGAAAAGGAAGACTAGAGGTGACATAATAGCAGTGTTCCAATATCTAAGGCAGGAGTGTCAAACTGCCGGCCCGTGGGCCGGTTTCATTATACCACAGCTGCGCCCACCCCATTGCCGGCAATGGCAAAAAAGCTCCGATACGTTGCACGACGTCACGTGATGTTGTGAGTTTGACATCCTGATCTAAGTGGTTGCCCCAAGGAAGAGGGGATCAACCTATTCTCCAAAGCACCTGAAGAAAGGAAAGGAAGCAATGGATGGAAACTAACCAAAGAGAGAAGCAACCTAGAACTAAGGAGAAATTTCCTGAGAGTGAGAACAATTAATCAGTGGAATGATTTGCCTCCAGAAGTTGTGCCTGCTCCAACACTGGAGGCTTTTAAGAAGAGATTTGACAACCATTTGTTTGAAATGTTATGGGGTTTCCTACTTGAGCAGGAGGTTGGACTAGAAGACCTCCAATGTCCCTTCCAACTCTGTTATTATTCTGTTATTTTGTTATTTTCAAGATCTCTTTTAGAGCTATTTACAGGAACATTGCTTATTTTATGTTCCTATATGTTTTTGTGCTTAATTAATCTCTTTTTGATTGTGGCTTTTCTCCCCATTAAACAGAGATCCATCTCATCCAAAATACATAGTCACAGATCAAAGTAATTACAGCCACAATCCTTGAACGTCTTATCAGAAAACAGCCCCTTCAAACTCTAGAAAGGGCTTCTTTTTCCTTAACTGTTACAAGTTTCCTTTCCAATATTCATAAAGTTTACCAGACTGGTTTGTATGGCACTAAAGCTAACAAACTCCTTGCCTTCAGATGCCTTTTGCTTAATATAATTGTCCTGATGGTTTCTTTTTTTAACAACTCTATTACAAGCATTGGGAAAGGCATGCTTAATATTTATTTGACTTTTATTTGCCTCACTAGTTTTGATGAATAGTAGTCTGCAGAAAGTGAGGCAATCTACTTTCTCCTAGAGAAAGTTGAAAAGTGCTTTTAGCCCCCTAATCAATCCAAACACGGCATAATGTATTTGTAATTCCCATCATTATTTCACTCCAGCTCCAACACATGATGGGGAAATGACAAAGAATCCCAACAGACAGATTCACAATGACTTCAGGTTCCCTGTGTGGGGTGCAAGCAATAAGTACGTTGCCATATTCAAAGCTCTGCTCTTGCCCATTGAGATTTCTTTTAAAGGTTACCTCAATTAAAATGCGCTCCTCTCTATTCATTTATTTTCAAAACAGTGTGTGCAGAAGAGAGAGAAAAGTTCAGCCTGCTCTGCAAAGACCGCTGCTAAATACAGATACCCAAATTTGGTCCCCAAGCCCCACCATCAGGAGCAGGCTAAGTCATTGAAATCCAAAGCACTGACATCAATGTACTTGCGATAGGTCAAGCAGAGCCACAATTAAATTGAGATGATCTGTTCTTTGATCTTCAATTGCATTTACTTAGAATAAACTTCAGACCTTTCAGGGAAATGTCTTTGCAGAAAATGCTTTAAATCAATCTTTCATAAGGACAACTAAATTAAGGGTGACAAGAGGTGGGGATTAGGAATGGTCTCATTTGCCCAGGAGTCTAGAAGAGTTGTTCCCCTCCAGCTATCATAGGCAATTAGCTCACCCTACATGCCAGTAATTCATTTCCCAGAGATCCTGTCAAACACAGAACACCCATTTTCTAAAAGTTCCTGGATCCTTCAAAGTTGGTTGGGAGACTGTCGCTGCTTCAATTGTTAAGGTTTGGGGCTCCAGATTGGGGTAAAAGAGATAAATATTTAAACAGCCACGGGGGTACAATCAGGTTTATGGGCACCCAGGAAGCATTAAGCAAATCTTCCCTAATGCCACCTTTTGCTTCCTTCTTGACTCTCCAAAGCAGCTCTAGCATAGTACTAAATAAAGATCCAAGAGGAACAGGAAGAAACAGTTCACTCACCAGGAAGAGTTTGTATGAGCCAGAAGACTGGGGAACATCAAACAGGCAATGATTATAACTTCTTTATAAGTTTGCTAACACCCTAACCTCACTTCTTTTGATCCAGTTAAAGGAATTTCCTGAGAAAGAGGCATGGAGCTTTGTCTATCCCATCTTAAATCCAATGTGCATTTACCTGAGAGGGGAGCTTCATTGAACTCATCAGGGCTTAATTCTATGAAAACATATTAGAGTTGTACAAATCTTGCGTGTAATTTCCAGTTCAGTTTGGGCCCCTCACACTGCAAGTCAATCCTACATTCAGACCAAAGCAAGTTCCCAGGCCATGCAATACACACCAATAAAAAAAACTATAGGATGGCATTTATTAAAAGGAGAGAGAGAGAGATGAACCACAAGCAAGAGGGTAAAGGGTTTAATAAAAACAAGCATTGATAGATATATTATCTATCTATAAATCAAAAAGCACAGAATTTTCCAGAGTCACTGAAAACTATATTGTGGGTAATTTACACAGAGCCCCAAAGAGAATAGTCTTTAGTTATTTATTCCTCTCTCTCATGTACATAGTAATAAAAGAATAGAAATGGAATGCAGGACACCAGGTGATCCTGCTCTATTCTTCTCTAGGAAGGAAACAACTTGACAGACAAGGATGATGCATCCATCAACATCTAGCATATAAGATTTTTTTTTCCTTCTGTCTCTGTCTCTCATGCTCAATTGTAGATATTCTTGGAGACTGCCTGGCTAAGTCCATGCAGTTTTCTTGGCAAGGTTTTTCAGAAGTGGTTTGCCTTTTTAAATCCAAACTTACATTACAAGCTTTTCAAATCTCTTGTTTTAAAAAAGTCTCAAAAGCACTTTTAGTCCCAAATTTCAAAGCCATATGTGTGTATTAATTCCAAATTAATCTTGTAATTTTCTCTGTTTCCCTCAAGTAATTAGTTCGCTGCTTTTCTTTTTGTGAGGGAATGGGATGGAAATTCCCCTTCCCTCTCTAATCGGGGAGAGTGCTTTGGGCAATTTTTTCAGGAAGAAGTCTTAAAGTCATAAAGAGAGGATAGAGTCTCACCCAGTTTCATCAACATTGCTGAAAGGTTGCTTGTTAGTGCTTATGTCTTCCATTGTCAGCAGCTTCTGATTGGCTACACAAATGTAGCCAGTCTTTCCCCCTGCCAGTTTGGAGGCTTCCTCAGATCAAACCAAAAGGCCGCTGCCCTCCCGTGATCAATGAGGGTCCCCTCCTTGCTTGTCACCTCTATGGGGCAACTTTTGACCCTTTCCAGGGTCCCCAGTGGGGCAAAATTGAACACGAAAGTCAGAGCCCCATCTTCCTGCACCCGTGACATCAAACTGGAAGACCACCTACAAAAAATGAAATGGAAGTCTCATACTCAGCTTTAAATGGTAAAAAACCATCTCTAACACCTGTCCCCAAAGTCTTAAGTTTGATATACCACCAAGAAAATATGGATGAAGATCAGAAAGTAATTCTCTCCATGTTGAAATCAATACAAGAGACTATTGCTTTAGCTCATGATGAGACAAGAAATAATACAAAGGAGATAAAAGAACAATTTTCTAATCTAAATTTACAAACCCAGAACATGACTACAAAGAAGTAACTAGCAACTCAGAAAATAGAAGGAAAACTCGAGGAAGCAGATCCAAAGATGGAGGACCGAAAGGAAGGAACTAACAAACAGATTAAGACAATTGAAGAACTAGAAGACGGAGAGATAATATCGGAAATGGAAAAGACATCTTACCAATCAAGAATTCAAAACACATTTGAGGAAAAGGAAGAAGAACTGATTGAATGGAAGATAGAGCTGTTAGAAGGACTGAGGGAATTGGAGAAGGAGGGAGGCTGTTTAATGAATATTAATGGGTTCATTCTTCCAAAAATACTTTAACCAAATGGTCTTTCTTATTCTAAACAATATACACAAAAGCAGAGGAAAAATTATTTGATGATTCAAATGCATTGACTGGTACAAACTGGCTGAATCCCACCACTGGCCCTAGGTTACCCAGCTGGTTTTGTACCAAACTCATGGTCTCCTATTTTCTAGCCTGATACCTTAGTCACAGCACCAAACGGTCTCAGCATATAGTACTTCCTTACTAAACTAAGCAGGACTTCAAACAAATAGACTTCAGTCTGAAATGTAGCAGAGTAAACTGAGAGATATGAATAGATGATTTTAAGTGCTCATATGCAAAGTTCCTGCAGCTTATTATGAATCTATTTAACGTTTTGGGAAGACTACCAAAATAGTTGGAAGCTGTATTGTAGAGGAGCATGTAGAAGTTCACAGGATTTACATTATAAGGCATCAACTTCAAAAAGCATAATTCTAATTCCACCAGTCAGTTCTAATCAGAAATACTAGAGCAGGGGTGTCAAACTGCCGGCCTGCAGGCCGGACGTGTCACGTGGAAGCCGCGCCCACCCCATTGCCAGCAATGGCAAAACCGGCCTGATACGTTGCGTGACGTCACATGACGTCACGAGTTTGACATGCCTGCACTAGAGGGTCTGTACAAGCCACAACATGATAGACTAGAGTATAACTTACCTTGGTCTACAATAATGGCTCCCAATTACATTCATCAGTGGAAAAACCATGGGTAGCATAAATAGATTCCGTCCTCCTTTACACAAAATAGTCTCCCCCCCCAAAAAAAAAGTTGCCTTACAGAGCTGGTGTTACAATTGGTCCTCAACAATTGTATGGTGCTGATAAATACTTGTAGCTTGGACTCAAACTTATTGAATTGAATTATGGGAGCTGTGTAAATCTGGCCTGAATCAGTACAGCCTTTAATGATTAGTATGTACAATCTATACGTTCAGTGTATTTTTTCTAGAAAAAAAGGCAATTAAAATAATTGGCAATCATTGTCACCCATAATTTTCTTTAACAGAAACTTTTTGTACACCTCATTCTCTAATTAGTACATTTTATAAGCTGTTTGTGAGATAATATACATTTTGCATGTAACTTTTCAGAGTGTGTGGTTGTTTTTTTATATGTAGCTTCCTGAGAGAGAGAAAAAGAAAGAGAGCCAAGAAACTTCAAGATTAATGCTAGCAGACGTTATGATTATGTGCCTGTTTGTGATGCAGTAGATTCCTTTTTTGGCAGATCACACCATGTCCTCCAAAAAGAAATCTGTGATGGATTATTTCTGCATCTCTAAGCAGCATATGAGAATTCTTCCCACATACTATGAAGGTTTGGTGGCAAAATCATTTACACAGCAGGATACCATTCACCTCAATGGTCTGTACAGCACCTTGTGAACAAATCACAAGGTGCATGTTATTTATGGACAATAAATGAAGTGTAAGTATCTGTATTTGTAAAATAAAGCCTATGGAAGTTAATGGGACTTACTTCCAAGCCTGACCAAAACATGCAGGGTATGTATACATGTATATAAAGTTCTATATAAACTTTTCAGTACATAGAAGCCATATTTCATTATAATCATCCATAGCTCATCTAGATCACTAAGTAAGGGGGCCCCAACCCCCAGGCCATGGACCGGTACCAGGCCACAGCATGCCAGCAACCGGTTCACACAAACAAGCAAAGCTCCATCCGTGGGATGCAGGCAGTACACAAAACCACACACTCTCCAGTCCGTGGAAAAACATCTCTCCACAAAATTGGTCCCTGGTGCCCAAAAGGTTGGGGACCTCTGCACTAAGTGATTCATTTGTAAATTTCTAATAACATTTACTCTGCAATTGTTGTTTGAATAGTTGGGGCCATATGTTTATTTTCCTAATAGGTCCCTTAATTATAAATAACCCAGAAAAGAGTCTTTTAGTCCATATTTCATGTTCCACAAATAGTTGGAATAGTTCAAAACAATATGAAAATCTGAAAATGTTAAATATTGACTCACTGTTCATATGTATAATTTTTTTCCCCAAATGGAACAATTAGAGTATGCAATTATATGACAGTTGGTATATTTTATACAAAAATATACAGTTTACTAGAGAATTTACGTTAGTTACCAGGTGTAGGTTGCCACTAGAATGCAGCAAACAGAAACCAAAACCTCAAACTCTTGGCTGCCATCTCATGGTCACCTGAATATCAGAATCGGAAGGGACCTTGGAGATCTTCTAGTCCAACTCCCTGCTCAGGTAGAAACCCTATACTAGAGGTCTCCAACCTTTCTGGGCTCACAGCCTGGAAGGAAGGAGAGCAGCTTCCAAATTGGCGTGTGGCACTAGCACCCCTGTTTGCACATGCGTGCATGTGCAAACGGGGCTGTGGGTGCTAGTGTGAGTGGGGAGAGTGTGCGCACATATGTGCGCGTGCCAGCCAACCATTTCTGCATCCCACTGGCCAAGAGGCCCCAGCCCGGTAGTGGGCCATGGCCCATAGGTTGGGGGCCCCTGCCCTATACCATTTCAGACAAATGGCTGTCCAATCTCTTCTTAAAAACCTCTAGTGATGGAGCACCCACAACTTCTGGAGGCTATTTATGCATCCTTAATTATCCTGGATTTACTGTATGCATCCTTAATTTTCATTGAATGGTTGTTGAGAGGCTCAAAGAACAGTATATTGCATGGTTGCCAAAATGTCATGTGAATAAATGCAGAAGACTACATATGCACCATTTGGATTATATGTGGTAGCTGTGTAATATACGTTGTATAGTATTTTAAAGAAAATGATCTCTGTGTTCTGTGATTCCATTTATTCCATTTGATTGGATTAATGATCAGGGTAGGCTGACAGCCACCCAAACATATGAGATTTTTTGCTGAAAGTCAAAAGAGCTGAATCCTAACAGATTGAAATGCATCAGATTGAGGTGGCAAATTTAACAATTCAAAACTTGTAAGTTCAGTGATTAACCTCACACATTCTGGGTATTTATTTTGCTGGCTACATATACCATGTTTATATATGAGGACATGTATTTGGAGGTCAGCAACAAGGAGAAATGGGATGTCTATGAAGATTCTCAGTGTTCCAGGTCATGGCTGTCCCAAAGGTGCTTTTTCAAGAGGCAACTCAACTTTCTTGTTTTTCTTTGAAGATGATCTGCTTCTCATCTAAGAAGCTTCTTCAGCTCTGACTGGATGATGGGGAATGGAATGGAATAGCTGTGCACTTTGGTATGAACACCCTCGAATGATGCGGGGGTATGAACGGATTTCCAGAAAAATTGCAGACTACAGAAACCATTCATACTTCAGTTTGAGATGGAGACAACACAGACTCATCCCCAAAAGCCCGCTCCTGTGTTCAACAGTGAAGGGACACAGGCCGGAAAACATCCCGCAGAAAACACAGCTCCACAACACAGTCCTTTCAGCAGTTCCAAGAAGGCTCCACACCCAATTGCAAGTGACCTTGAGGATGCAGACAAACCTCAAAGTGACCTCAACAATTCTCTAAAAGAATGCAACAATCAGCTGTCTGCAAGGAATATAAATCCTTCCATTCCCCACCATCCAGTCAGAGCTGAAGAAGCTGAAACATCTTCAAAGAAAAACAAGAAAGTCCAGTTGCCTCTTGAAAAAGCACCTTTGAGGTTCTGACCTATTTAGATGGGATATTATACTACTAAACAGATGTTTGAATATGGCTAAGAAAATAGATAACGGTTAAAAATAAAAGTATTATTATAATTAGAAGGATAGGATTTGTAACTAGAATATTATACTTTGTTATGAGATGGGAAATATGAAAATTCTAAAAGGGTTTGAATAAGGGAAGCTTTTGGTTACCCATATATAATTTATTATGAGAAAATTATAATCAAAAGAGATATTTTGAACATTCATGGGAATTTTTTTTTAAAGCAGAAAAAACAGGATATTGATTAAATAAATGGATTTTAAGTGCAAATGCAATTGAGATATATTTTGGCTAGAAAAGATATTATAAACTGATACTATCGATATTATGTATAATACCAGAAAAATGTGATGAAGATGTCTATATTTAATTGTATATGTATTAACAGTAACAAGAATTGTATTTGCCCAGTATGGAAAAATGTATACTACCAGAAGAAGAGAGGACCAAGGAAGCACTGGATGGTGTAGTATTGGACTAGACTAAGAAAGTTAATATTACCACTGAATTACTAATAGACGCAGACATGTTGCTTATTAAGTACTTATGATTGTAAAATTATAAAATTAATAAAATATTTTTTTAAAAAGCATCTTGGGACAAGGAGAATGGCAGCAATTGTATAATTGTTTCTCTGTTGGAATGTATTGGCCCAACATGTAATCCTAATGAGTCTTAATATAGAACACAACTTTGCTATATTTTTCCTATACACTACATTTTTCAAATAAAATCTGATCTCGTACAACAAAAGTTGCCCCTTTGTAAAATTTTATGGTAATATTTTAATAAATATGAAAACTATCTCAAACTAAAAGCTCTTTCCAATTCAGCTTTGCTATGCAAAAAGAAGCTATTAAGACTAGTCGTAGATTCTACTCTGTGTTCAGCAAAATACCAGATGGCTTTGTTAATAACCAGAAGAAAAACTACATACTGTACATATGTTTGCTGCCAAAAATTCGTCTTTCTGAATGTTGAGGAATGACCCTCTTTATCAGAAATAAATTTCAAGGCTTCCAGGAAAAAGGGAAAAATATGCCTCTTTTTAATGGAATTTGGGAACTTGTAAAAACTAGTAAAAGATAGTGTAGTCTTTTACAATTCATTTTTGTGCAATGATACTATCATAGGATTATCACCATTATCATAAGGAACAACTCTGAAACTTGGGACATTTGGTAACTTACATACTTACATACTTGTGGCATTTAGTTTAGACTTGCTAGATTTGAGTTAAAACTCCAACAAGAGAAACCTAAACTCTAACAGTCGTTTGCATTCTTGCATTCCAAGTAAGATTGACCTGGGTTATGATCTGGATCTCAACAGATCAAACCTGTTGTTTTAATTATAAATCATACATAGCAATATAAGTAAGAGTTCTGGATCTGAAATCATGTTCGAATTTCCATTCAGTTGCTGACCTTGCTAAGTTGATTCAGACTGATTATATTAAGTCATAAAATCATTTGTTTGGTTTTAGCCTAACATGTTATGTGACCCTGGTTATTATTGTTATAATCTCTGTTATAATGTTATGCCTCCATGCATTGTTTAAACACATCCATTTGTGATTTATTCAACATACTACTGGACACCTATCACTGACCAGCATCGGCTAGCCTCAGCTCACATTTGTTGGAAGGATATAAAAAGTAACAAGAACATTATAAGCTTCTTTGATCTCTGTAGAATGGTAACAGCATGGTACTAACTGCACAAATACAGTATAGTATAGTGTACAGAGAAAGAATATTATCTTGATAGAGAGAGGGAAGATCTATTGCTCTTCTACCCTCACGTTGGTAGAAACACAGGTGAGGAAGGAAAGTTATGAAAATGTTTGAACCCTCCCTTCTTATTCAAATTATATATAAAAAAGGGGGAAAGGGAAGTACGTTCAGATTGCAGGATTATATTACAATAGCCAATCTTAATCAAAGTAGTTTTAGGCCAACATGTATTTTCAGTCTGGTCTACCTTATGAGGTTGCAATATAATGGAATTTGCATGTTTTGATTTTTGTTATAAAATTGAATTCCTTCCCTCTTTTCAACTTTGCTTCAGACAATCTCTCAACCTTTCAGATCAGATTTGATAAGTTACAATAGTTTTGGAAGAAGATGGATCACGCCTCCTGATTCTGTTGATGAGAGTTTTCCATCAGCAGAAGCAGTTAACTGGAAGGTGCCTGACACACAAAATTGCCCACTTGATATATTTTATATTATTAACTTAATATAAAAGAACACCACTGCCAATCCTAATAGCATGGGATGGTAAATATGTCTAAACATATCATCATGATCATGTGATAGCTTCTTCTAGAAATGTGATGCCAGCATATTTTTTACATTTTATTTGCTTTACCTCAGAAGTTACAGCATTTGCCAAGAATTTTAAGGCAGCTCAGATTGTGATTCATGCCAAAAGAATAATGGTTGTTTATGGTTATAAAGCTGTGATAGCTTCCCTATTTTTTTTAAGTTACTTGCACTCAGAAGAAACTTACTTGTGACATAAATGGTTCATTGCAATATTTGATTCATGCTTGCCCTTCTGGTGGTGGCATATGAGGGCTGTCATCCCTATCCTTTCCTCTTTTTTCCTCCCATTTTATTAACAGATATTGAACTGCAGACTGTTTTACTAGTTCTGACTGGAGCATCTGAATGGCAATAATATTCACTTAATATTGCCAACATAAAAAAGTAACGTGAGAATTAGATTGGTGCTTTATTATAAATGCATTGTTTCAGCCATTTACAAAATTAAGCACTTCACCAAATGCATTAAATCTTTCCAGAGCTGAACATGCTTTGATTGCACTGAAATATTTCTAACCCTTATGGAAGGCATATCTAGGAATGATAGTAATCTCCTCCTTGAATGGCAAGTCTTAAAACACCCATTTTTTATATCTTTCACATGTGTTTAAAAGGAGAAAAAATGGGAAGTGTAAAAGGCAAAACATAGAAGCCAAATAAAAATTAAGCTACCAAGTAAGCATCTTGGAAATGCTTTTACTTAGTGCACATAAGTACATGGCACATAAAATCCTATTTTTTTCTACTTTTCAGTTGAAACTTTATAAAATATTTTAGATCTCGAGACTTGTTAGGCCATGTTATTATCAATGAAGTTAAAAATTATTTTAGTCTAGAATAATACAATAGTTCTTATTATGGAATATGAAGCAAAGGAGAAGCATTTTAGATCAAATTAAGGCTACATTCTAACTTTAGGAAGGCTTTTTCGTAATCAGCGGCTCAATGGAAGACTCTACATGAAAATATCCTTTGTGCAGAAAGCAAAACCCCATTTTTTTCCTTCACTGACAATGAATAAGTGGACAGTGTAAATCTTAATTCATTTTAAGAGTTTCAACAGAATGGATAATGGAATGACCTTGAAGAAATGAAGCCTATTATATTGAAAGGAAAATATGTTAATGTGTTATAACAGCCTCTGTGCCAATTTAAAGACACTATTTAAAGAAAACGATAGCAATTGAATTGATTTCAAATAAAGGACTCACCATTTGCATGTGTATATGAGGAGGGCAAAAGGTAAAGACTCAAGCTGAAGTGGAGATATATGATTACTTTATATATACTTCGGTAGAGTTTTCTTGGCAACATAAGTGATATATCTTATATTTTGTTTCCACTTCTCAGAGCTGGATATAGTGGGATTGAGAAGTGAATACTTTTAGTGATGACAACTTGAGACAAATGCATTGAGTAAACCTCACTTGCAAATGGAAGGAGCTTGAGGAGATGATGTTTTCTTTGTGTTAGATATGGCTCACTGGAGATCAGCTGGGTAATTCAGCTTGTGCCCAAAATAAGAGTGTGAGCTACAGCATGACCAAAGCATAATGGTTAGGTTGATGTAACTGCTGCTTTAACATAGAAAATGTTCTGAACTTGTTCCTATGAGGAATTCTCCATCTATTTAATCTCTAATAAGCAGGGGAAATCCAAAGATAATTTCCCTCTCTTTCCTTCTCTTCTCTGCAAATCCTCTAAATCAGAGGTGTCAAACTGCTGGCCCGTGGGCCAGATACATCATAGCGAAACCGCGCCCACCCCATTGCCAGCAATGGCAAAAAAGTCGTGATATGTCACGACACATCACGTGACATTGCAAGTTTGGCACCCCTGCTCTAAATGCACTTCTGGTTATGAATAAACTAAAACAGCTTTACTACCACCACATAGATATATAGACTGTATTACAAAGATACCATAATAACTCTAAACAAAAGCTAGGTTTTTTTTTTATTTCAATGGGAGTCTTGTAGAGAAGGCTTGCTCAAAACTTACCATCTGTCTTTCATACACACACACACACACACACACACAGAGTATACCCAACAGATGATGGTGGTTACAGTAATTTGTATGCTGCCTACATGCTGGAGTGTAATGACTTACAATTTCCAAAGGATAAAAATACCATACAAAATGAAATCAAACCAAAATTACCACATTTTCTTCCAACACTATTAACTGTTGAGAATCCTCATTTCTGAAGGCCGTGGTTGGAGGGGGAGAGAGGGGGCTGGAGCAGTTAGGTGAAATGGACACCTAATATTAGAACCATCATTAAAAAAAGCACAACAAAGAATGTTCTTCCTGTGCCAGCTCAGAAAGTTTAGCCTGTCCAGGGAGTTGCTGATACAGTTCTACAAAGGTATTATTGAGTCTGTCATTTGTACTTCTATAACCGTCTGTTTTGGTACAGCAACTAAACTGGACAGATACAGACTTCAACAGATAGTTAGGATTTCAGAAAATACAATTTGCAATCACCCTGTCTTCCACTGAAGACCTGAATACTGCATGAGCCAGAAAGAAGGCTGAGAAAATATCTACAGACCCTCACATCCTGGACATAAATTGTTTCAACTTCTCCCCTCAGGACACCGTTATAGGACATTGCTATGCTAAAACCAACTAGATGCAAAGACAGGGATGGTTTTTTTCCACATGCGCCCATCACACTAAACACTTAATTCCCACAGCACTGTCTTATGCCTAAGGATACCTAACCATTTAGTAGGGCTGTATTACTATTATTGTTCTCATCTTTTCTATTACCTGCTCCTACTGATATCCTATGACTATCACTTTGTTGGCTGCATCTTATGATTTATGATTGTATCTTATGATTTAGGATTTATCACTTTGTTGCTTGTATGCACACAAAGATCTTATGCACCAGAGACAAATTTCTTGTGTGTCCAATCACATTTGGCCAAAGGAATGTTCTGTTCTGTTCTATTATCGAGAACCCTGAATTATGAAGGCCCAGGCTGGTGGGGGAAGGGGAGGGGACTGGAGGAACACAGGTTTCTACTCTGAAAGTAGCAGAATTATTGATGCCAGGTTAAGCTTATATGGTTTTGTATCGTAGTGTGAGTAAACATGAGTCATCCATGGCAAGTTTCCCATGAAATGTAGGTTAGCAAGTCTGTAATGAAGATTGCTTTGCAAACTTCTAATATTTTGATTAAGCTACGTGATAAATTTTATATGAATGGTAAATGACAGAAATAGTTATTCAATTTTAGACCAATTAAAAAACAATAGCTTTAAGATGACTACATTAAAGCAACCCAAGTCATATTTTAAGAAGGTTTTTTTTTCTTATCATCATCTGAGATTATTCACTTGGTCAAAAATATTTTTAACACCTTCTGTTATCTGGCAAACTTAACTTTAACTTTTCCTAACTTAAATTTGCATTACCATTGGCAGAAATATAAATATAAATTTATAAACTTATATTTCTATCCAAGCCTCACACTATGCTGCAGCTGCCAGAAAAAGCCAATACAGTCCTAGGCTGAATTAAAAGAGGGACTGAATCAAGAACAAATGAAGTGTTAGTACCCCTTTATAATGCCTTGGTAAGACCACACTTGAAATGTTGTATCCAGTTTTGGTCACCACAATATAAAAAAGATGTTGAGACTCTAGAAAGAGTGTTGAGAAGAGCAACAAAGATGATAAGAGTACTAGAGGCTAAAACACACGAAGAACGGTTGCAGGAATTGGGTATGTCTAGTTTAATGAAAAGAAGGACTAGGGGTGACATGATAGCAGTGTTCCAATATCTAAAAAACTGCTACAAAGAAGAACTTCTCCAAAGCACCTGAAGGCAGGACAAGAAGCAACGGATGGAAACTAATCAAGGAGAGAAGCAACCTAGAACTAGAGAGAAATTTCCTGACAGTTAGAATAATTAATCAGTGGAACAACCTGCTTCCAGAAGTTGGCAACCCTCATGTATTTATGGTAGTGGCAGTGTTCAAGGGTCGTGTGATCACCATTTGCAACCTTCCCAGAGGGTTCCAACAAGTAAAAAGGGAAAGCCATGTTCACTTAATGACTTTGTGATTCACTTAACAACCATATGATTTGCTTAATGTCTGCAGCAAAAAAGACATGATTCCCTTAACAACTACTTCACTTAGCAATGGAAATTTGTAGTTATACATTGAGTACTATCTGTGCTGGACTATTTTTTCCTATAAATAAAAATATATATTATGTATAAATGTATAAACAGTTTCAGTATAAATTAAGTCAGAACAGGGGACACTGTGATCCTTCTGATATTGCTGACTTAACCTTCTGATTATATCTCATTGTTGGTCATGTTAGCTGTGGCTGCTGGGAGATGTAGTTCAATAAAAACTGGAAAGCCTCTTGTTCTCTAAATCAAAGAAAGCATTCAAACCATATTTGAAAAAAAATGTGTGTGCTTAAAAGAGTTGTGGGTTTCACTTCTCAGTGACACATCTTCATGCTAAAAGTAAGGCTATCTTCTAAAAGTGTAGGAGATTTCATAAATCATTTGTAAGGTCTGTTATTTCAGCTTACCTCAAGTAGTTTTTTGGATCCCATCTTTGTTTATGAGCTCCAAGAATATATCAATTGTCAACAAGGCCAAAGCATTTACTGAAGAGTATTACTTTGCTGAATCTGCTCCAGTGAGAGAATGTTGATAGCATTTACTGGATCAATCTTCTTTAACCTTAGTATAGCCATAAATTGCTAGAAATGATATACCAGAACTGGTAATGGAAGAAAATTAACATTTATATATATATATACACACACTAGATTATTTAATGTTAGAAGTTGTCAGTCCAATTGTTGTTGCCTAGTTGAGATGTTATAGAGAGATAAACTTTACAGAGACATGCAGCAATAATTACTAGGCAAAAAGAGATTAGAGCATTTTTTTTTTACATTCAGAGCAATGACATAACATTTGAAAGTAGCTTAGGTGGATGCTTCCCTAATTCATAGTAAGAAGGACGATCAAACTTGCAAAATTCTGTTATTATAACCAATCTTTATTAAAGTAGCTTTAGCCTTCATGTGAAGCTGATTTCCTGGTTTGAGGTTGACATCAATCTTGCAAGTCTGATTGTCCTACTGACCTTCTCCAGCTTCTTATAGTTCAGTAAATTAGGGGGTTGTCTGCCTGAGCTACTTTCAAATGTTATCTCATTGTTCTGGACTTTTTAAAAAAAAAAAACATCAGGGCCTTTTGGCTATATAACAATTACAGCAACTCTCATCAATATTTTTTTTTTTTACTCTTGACAGATATCTTTGTAATAAGATGTGTGTTTATGTGTGTTTGTGTTTGTGTTTGTGTGTGTGTGTGTGTGTGTGTGTGTGTGTGTGTGTGTGTGTGAGAGAGAGAGAGAGAGAGAGAGAGAGAGAGAGAGAGAGAGAGAATATTTGAAGGAACTAACAAACATGTCAAACTCGCGACGTCACATGACGTCGCGCGACATATCGGAACTTTTTCCCCATTACCAGCAATGGGGTGGGCGCAGTTTCCTCATGATACGTCCGGCCCGCGGGCTGGCAGTTTGACACCCCTGAACTAAAATCTCCAGATCATCAACTAAATGTGATCCATCAGACCTCCCAATCTCAATTGCATTAGTCTGTACTGAGGTCCGAACGTTTCCTGATACCCACCTTCCTAAATTTCTGTTTCCAAGATGAACCTCAATTGGGGTTCATTTTGCAGAAGACCTGGAGCAAAACATTACAAAGAAAAAAAAGTGTTTTTATGGATATAAATTAGCATGTAGTCTAGTCCTCAGATACCAAGCAAGATTGATTAACTCTAGTTTCAAATATTTATTTCAATGCTTTCCATAGATATGTGTCAATATGTCAACTGGTTTATTAATTGATTATCACAGATTAGGTGAACTTTTTTAACAATCTGAGCATAGCAAGCTGTACCATTTACAGTTACTTGTAAAAAAACAAAACCCTGAGAATAAAACTCTAGTTTATCAACTAACATCTCTTAAATCCAGGTGTTTTTTTTAACTTGATCAATCCAGTTTATTAAGATATCAATGTGTTCTTGAGATATAACAATTACTTGTCTTTGGAACAACTGTCAATCTGTAGAAAGAAAAGGGTCAGATACTATCAATATTTTGTGTTCCTTTGTATTAACATATGTCCTATATTTTGGACGTTTCTCTGAAATGCAATCTCCCAACTGACTGAATCCTAAAATTGATTAAAAGTATCTAGGTCTCATGTAACAGCATGAAAGAAAGAAAGCGGTTTCAAGTCATCAATCCAGATAAGGAATAGAACTAACCTGCATAGCTAATCTCTAATTCTTTTCCTTTATCTTTTACCTTATTTTTGACCAAATAATTTTTCTTTGACAATCTTGTGAAATTTGCCTTCTTGGCTGCCTACAATATAGTAAAAACTCAATCAGCATGTTTTCCAGAAGCTCAACAAGCTATTTTTCTGGAAACATTTAGGTGATTTTTAGGATATCACCACCCTTACTTAGCCAAACTCAAACTTCAGTCTCTTATCTTTTTCAGTTAGAGTTCTTCTTTACCTGAGCCATCACATATCATTGAATCTTTTTCCATTGTCAGAGCAGTGTACCAGTGTATAGTAGTGATTATGGTATATAATTAGGAGCAAGAGAAAGAGGGTTCCAGTCAATATCAGCCATAGAAACTGACTGGGTGATTTTGGTTCTTTCAGTCTGCTTCAATTTAACTTTCCTTACAGAGTTGTAAGGAAAATAAAGAGATCTTCTGAATGATACCTTGAATTCCTGAATAAAAAGTAGGATACAGATTAAATAATTATGTCATTTTCTGCTCAAAATTTGGTTGGGTCCCCACTTACACATCACCAGAACACAACTGCATCCTTTTTCTGCTGTGCTCCCATGACACTGCCTCCATCTCCTCTCCAGCTCAAGTGTGAAAAAGACTTGAGTTGTCCTTATCTGTACAAATGTTAAGATAGGACATTCCCTGATGAAGGGCAGTCTCAAAGTGTGCATTAGCTCTTGTTAGTTTTTATTCTGTTTAATAAAATTTTATTTTAAAAATCAAAGTGTATAAAATCTGTTAAGCAATGTCATATATTACTTTGAAAGAAAGTCAGCTGTATGCAGTGACTTGGAACAGAGACAGTAAAGGTAGGATTGGGATCAACAATTGAAATAGCAAATATTGTGCCAGTGTAGTTTTCTGTCAACTTCATTATAAATGGATGGCCCTTCAGCTCAACCCCACAGTAAAATCTGTAGCAGGATTCCTCCCCAAGCCATTTTCTACACCTGACCTCATACACACATTCCTCCAACACATATGCAGTATGTAGAAATATATATACACAAACTTGTCTCTTGATTTATCTTCTTCAGTTTTTCCCATGTGTGCCAAGATGCCAAAGGTTTTCACCTTTAAAAGCATCAGCAAACAGACTGATTTTAAGCATGTACATAGACAGAAAGCAACAGCTGCCTTTGCACGCTTATGAAAACAGATTTATCTTCTTGTACTTACTACTCCCCGTTTTCACAAACTTCAGGGATAGGGCATCTCTTACCCTGTAGAATCTAGATGTTAGTGAACTATATCCCTTATCAAAGGACATTGTGAGCCATCAAGTTATTAACTTCAAGAATCAGCTGATAGTCAGTCACCTAAGATTGACACAGCAAAAGGTCAGCAGGGGCATTTGTGAAAAGCTGAATGACAAGGGGCAGATCCTGGCAGAGTTCTCAATCCCAGGATTCCTTGGCAAATTCGAAGAGCCAAATAGAGGTGATCAGTTCAGCTCCTTGTGAAACAAAGGTGCCAATACCCAAAACTGAATCATATCTGCATCTATTTTATTTAAGAGCAGATTATAATCACCAGCAGATTATTTTTCACTGGGAACATCTCCCTACCTTGGATCTGATTTCTGTAATGTTGCTTCTTGTTCTCTTTAATTCTCAACTCTTCTGTTCCACCAAATTGACAAAACTCACTTCCCTGTATTTTCCAGAACTTCAACAGTTGCTTTTTCCCCTTTTGTAGCTTATTGCAATATTACTCATCAGTAAATCAATTGTAAATCACGTTGGCATATATGTGCACAGTCTGAAACAGAAAAGAGGATCCCAAAAGACAGGGTGGTGATTGCAACCATGCAATTGAAGCATTGCTATTTTTTATGCACACCTGTACTCACAAAAGGCTGGGATTGTGATCATACTGTCATGACTATCATTTTGGAACTTCATGAGTGCACTGGTGCTCATCATTTTACATAATGCCGGGGATGGTGAGAGTTGTGGTTCCTTATTCTAGAACATAGGTTTTTGGCTCAATTAAAATCTGCAGTTATCCAATTGATCTGCCAATGCTTTGATGCTGCTACATAAAGTGACGAGAAGATACCCTGTTTAAATAAGTGGGCTGTCCAGTGACCATCCATGTACAGCACAACTAATAAAGTGCTAAGATTCATTACCTTTTAATATAATCTATCAAGCAATAATTCAAGAGCCCAACAGGAATGTCTTTCCTGTCCTTAAAGTGTGATGTAAAGTTAAGCACCCTCTAGAATTTTCCTTGCTACATGTTTACTTGTTTACCATTTGCCTTAATGAAGAAATAAGAGACTAGAAGTCTGAGAAATTACTAGATTTTCACTGGAATGTTTTTAGCAAGTTGTGAGCAAGTATAGGCTAGATACTTGGAAATAACCAAATCTTATCTTTTTAAGAAGACATTGGACAATCATTTGTCTAAAATGGTATAGGGTTTCCTGCTTGACCAGGGAGTTGGACTAGAAGACCTCCAAGATCCCTACCAACTCTGTTATTCTGTTAAAACGTCTGAATCAAGAAAAGTTTGGTTATGCAATACATGGTAAATGCTACAATTGCCATTCCCCCCCCCCAAAAAAAAAAATTCTTTTTAAAAAATTTATCAGTGCAGTTTTGCACTTATTAATAGGCAATTAGATATTTTTACTAGAAACTTAAGGCAGTTTCTGGAATGAACTAAATCAAAAAGTAAAGAAGAAGTACTCATGGAAAGCACATCTTGTAACATTTGATATAGTAATCATGGAAGAGGTGTGAAGACAGAGTCGTTTACCAGAATAACTCATTCCTAAGTAGCTTCAAAGATCAATCCACTTGATTACTGTTTGTGCATTCATATCACAGTTTCCATTTTACACAGTTAATGACAGCATCTTGAATTCGCCTACTAAAGAAAAACAATTGCTTAAGTTTTTACCCTTTGTTTACTTTTTAACTGCAATAGTTTTCTCTTTGAACACATTCACAGGCATGAATCCAAGAAATTCAGGAAGATTCACCTTATGTCAATTTTCATCTTTTTTCTGTATCTCACCGTAGTTACAGATGGAATAGTACATGGTCTTTAATTCTACTGCCATTGAAGGAACTTACTTACACTGATTTATTTTGGTTGAATAAACACTACAAATATGATGAAACCAAAATGTCTGCTAGGAAGGAAAACAAAAATCAGGAATTATTATGTTTATTATTATGTGATTATTCATAATTCAGTTGCATTTTACATTTTAAAAAATGTCACCAGCAGAAACTTATAAAACACAGTCTAGTCTAATTTCTAAAAGAACAATTATTGATATACTTTCTATTTCAAGCCACAGAATTTATATTACACTCTATCTGGATTATTAGGATAATTATAACCATTAAGATTGTAAACTCAATTTTAATCAGGCTAATTAGTAGATAATGTGCATTTTCAAACATTGATAATTGATCTTAAGCTAGAGTTTTGTTCAGATTTTTTTAAAAAATGAATATTTCCTTTTAATAATCAATGAAATATTTGTGTTTACAAGTTATTTTTCTTAGGAACAATTATTATGCAATAGGCTCAAGTTTCTAGTCAGTTGTGATATTCAAATGTTGTGTTTTACTAAATGTGCATTCCCCTAATGTGTTTCATGTATACTGAGTCTAAAGTTCTCAAAATTCCTAGCAAGGAGAATTTTGGTGAAATGGGCAGCTATATAAATTAAATACATACATACATACATACATACATACATACATACATACATACATACATACATACATACATACATGGATTGGAATTTAAGAACTGCATTCCCAGGGTATGGCAAAAGTATGCAATTGACGAAGTCTTCCTTTAAGTTTTAATAATAATCTAATGCTTCTTTCAAAACATTCAAAATAATTTTAGCCAACAAATGCATTAATATGAGCACATCAATTAAAATCAGACAGTAAACTGTCATATTCCACAGCTACATGACAAAGAAACCAGGTCTAACTTCAAATATAACATGGTAGATGATGCAGTAATGACAAAAATGTTTCAAGGCACTTCTATTTCATTTCTGGATCTGTTTTTTAGAATTTCAGGTAGTTTGACTAGAGGCCTGAATGATCAAGCTCCAATTTTTAATGGACAAGACAAGTATCCAACAATTTATGCAGAAACAGTGTACTGTTGTTTTGCCACAGCTACACTTCTTTTTTAGAAACAGTTCTGACTTCTAGCTCCTGTTCCTTCCTTGCTCTATGTTTTCTCTCAAGTGCAATTAAATTGTCATCACAACAAAGGAGCACACACTGGTACCTGCAAACATTTTTAGACATGAATGTTTAATGCCTCTTGGCAGTAGTGGTCTTCTGAAAGGAGCCAACTATTGGGGTGAGCCAAGAATTTATTCCACAAAATCACCAACCTGAGGCAATTTAACTTGGAAGTGAGGGCCAGACAAAACCTGCTCACTTGCTTGATTTTCTCTGTAGTTTCAGCTGGCTTCCACTGATCCTTTACTTACTACATAATATATTCTCCTTCTTTTGTTTCACATTCTTTTTTTTTCCTCTGCCAAACTTTATCAGATGGAAGACTGATCTCCTGTACACACAGTAATGTATAAAAGGAAAAATCAGAGAAAAAGGTAAGTCTCCTGCTTTCAAATCTTTTCTTTCACAGATACATTATAAATTCCTCAAATATCTTTCTTAAGCTCTGCATAAAGCTCTCATAAGCTTGAGGTGCAAAGTAAAGGAAATAATTTTGTTCCAAAATTTGGAATTTGAAATGGTACTGCAACCATGCTTCTTGATTTTTAGAATGGGCTACTGTTATGTATTGAATATATATAAAGTTGTGTTAATCCCTGCTAAAGTGAAATTAACTTAACTCCAAATGCTTGTGAAGCTAAAATGAAACTAACCTTTAGATGACCCTGACTGTTAACTCCAACTGTTTTGGAGAGAAACTTTGAACATTCATATTTGGGCAGGTTTTTCAAGTATTGTGATTGGGCTCAGAATATAAATTACAGGCAATTGCCTGCAATTCTCCAATTCTAGTTTGAGTCAATAAATAACGTAACTATGCTGGTCTGCTCCTTGCCTACTGAAGCCCACTACACAATAGGCTACTATACAGTAGATTTGGTCCTTAGCATATTGATATGGTCCCAAACTTCCATTTTGGCTAAATGTAACCCACATGCTTGTTCAGATGTGACCACAAGCACCCTACCCATATACCTGACTCAAGCTCTCTCTCTCTCTCTCTCTCTCTCTCTCTCTCTCTCTCTCACACACACACACACACACACACACACACACACTGATTGATGTTATTCATACATAGACATACAAAGCTCAAGAAGCTCTTTGTTTGACACTGCTTGTCAACAAGATGAGTCAACAAGAGAAGTTACTCATCTTAAACCTTTTTTAATGGAAAAAGTAGATTCAGTAAAAACATATCTTTAAGATACTGATGAATCAGTTCTATCCACCCTTTTTCTCTCAGGGTGTGAAAAATGAAAAGTATGTAAAACTTCCAACATCTGCTATCTCTATGTACCAAAAACAGAATGCAGAGTGTTGCTACTGGAAACTCCTCTAAGAAATATAGTTTTTCTTTGACTTGGAATAGTCCTCCCCAAATCCTGCAAATGGAATGGTGAAAGTCAAAAGCCAAAATTAATGTTTTGATTCAAAATATTATATTTTATTTGTATGAGTTTTGTTGAGTCTTCTTAGGAGTTTAGGAACATGCATTTCAGTTTCTCCTCTGTAGTGTCATATGTGGGGATTTTTAAAAAAATGAACACAATGCTGATTTTAACACAGAATGGAATCTACTCAAAGTAGATTTCTCTTTTGTACTCTTATATTATTATGATGTTTATACCATAATTACAATAAAACAAACAAAAACCTTCTAAAAGAACGTTGTAGATAATATATTCACATTCAACATCACAACATGATGGTTAAACAATGAGATCTATTTTAATCTAAGAAATAGATATAACTAATGATGGGGAAGAATAATTTGTTTAACCAAGATGCCTCCATGGTGGGAAAAGGCATTATTTTTTTCCCAAGAGTTCTTTGGTTGAGTTCTATCCATCAAATCCCCCCAGGAATATTAATCCATCTTCACAACATTTTTTCAGGCACTGAGGAGTAATATGATTCCTAGGATGAATTTTTCCCAGAACTGTATGTACTTACAGCTTCATGTTTGGCTTTTATCAATTGTTTACTGTATTGTTTTACATTGATTTATGTTGTGTATTGATGAAGTTTGCTGTCCTGAGTCAGGTATTGGGGATTGGGAGGGTACATAAATTGATTGATTGGTTGGTTGGTTGAGTGAGTGAGTGAGTGAGTGAACGAATGAACAAACAAACAAACAAACAAACAAACAAACAAACAAACAAACAAACAAACAAACAAACTCCAATGCTCTTGACTAACTAAGGTACCTCTTTTCACTGAATGGAATTGTGGAAGGAACAAAATTTTACTATATTGTAGTAATAAACCTGATTATTTATTCATTAGATAATCCATACCCTATTGGGTCAGCATTTCAGAGATATTTCTTTATCTAAACATGACCATGGGCGGGTAAAAAAGCAGTGGGAGCAGGAAAGACGTGGCTTCCCCATTGAGTTTCTTTGTAAGAATCTGTCAGATAGTATTGGAAAGTTCTCTTTCCTTTCCCTTTCCCTTTCCAGCAGGCAGGTTAGTGGCTTCTCCTGGTTGAGGGACTGAATGCAGGATCACAAAACTGGCTGGAAAATTGTCGTGGAATGTTTAAAATGATGATTGCTTGTCTGCTGCAGCAGCCAGCAGCACTGTAGTAGTCATAACTATCCCAAATTTCATTCCCATGGGAGTCACGGATCCTCAACTTTGGATGCATTCTCTAAGTTAGCCCATTTGAGGTACTTTGGTTCAAAAATTGTTGCATCATTTTGCCTAGTAAAAAGTCATAACAATGAGAGTTTGAATAGTACAATATATAAATATATTAACTGAGCATTTAACTGTATCCTGCCTCAACCTATTCCATTCTTATAGCATGTCACCTGTATTTTGTAATAACCATATGCAAAATATTTTTTCTTGGAAATAAATTAGCTGACTGTGGCTCAGATCATGAGCTTCTCGACAAATTCAATTGTCAAATAAGACCTTAATTCTTACAGTAGTCACTTTATGCTGAGTTTGTTATTGCTAGCTTTGTGCCATTTTAAATTATTAGTGTAAAAAATGGTGCATTACTTTACATCTTAATGATATGGAACAGGGGTGTCAAACTGCCGGCCCGCAGGCTGGATGCATCATAGCGAAACCGCACCCACCTCATTGCCGGCAATGGCAAAAAAGTTGTGATATGTCTCAACACATCACATGACGTTGCGAGTTTGACACCCCTGGTATAGAATCTTCAAAACATCTGGATATAAGGCTTTAAAATCCCAGAATTCTTAGCAATAGAGATGCTGGTTGTTAAATTCTGGGAGCTGAATTCTGGCAGCTGCCTTGTGGGTAGCAAAACTGAAAACAGCTACCGTAGTTCACCAGAATGCACAGAATGAATCTGACAGAATAATAATGTAATCAATTATGTTTGTTTATATGACTGTAGTCTACACATGACAAATGGGTAGGAGGACAGGGCTTCCTGAAGCAGTTATATTGATTATCCCAGCCAATTAGAGATCATATGGTAATGGAAATAATGACCTAATACTACAGCAGCAGTTTAATTGTATTGTGTACTGGTGTAATTTAACAAATCAATTTAAAGGAAGAAAAATTGTTATTTGAGTAATTCAGCCTTCTCTAACCTGGCACACATTACCAAAGGTTGGAAAAAGCAAAAACTTTGTAACTGAAAGAGGAACATACACTTTTCAATTGCCACTGAAATATTCAGGAAACAATGACGAAGTCTAAAATTCCATATTTTTTCATGTATAAGATGCTATTTTTTTCCTGCAAATACCCTGTTCAAAAATCAGGTGCGTCTTATACAAGTGCAGCGTCTTATGCACGGAAAAATAATGGTAACCTCCGCAGTCCAGGACATGCCTGTGTGGGTTGCCATGCCTCCTGGTGCAGGTGTCAAGCCCCTGTGGGCTTGCCACTAATGGGAGGGAGAGGGGGCAAGATCATCAGCTGGCCGAACTTCTGGATTTGCCGGCTCAACTGTTCGGCGTTCCGCCGAACATCTGATCGGCAGGGAGAAACTCGCATGCCAGAAGGTCTGATACAAGGGTGCGTCTTATAGACAGAAAAATATGGTATTTTCATCTTGATAAGCATTATAACCCATAAAGTGCAGTCTTTGACTGACATATTCTTTTAGTGGCATTGCTAGGAGATTTTAAGAGTTAAAAGCCCCATGGCAGATGGTAATTTTTAGTATTTGACCTAATTGCTTTATGGGATGATCCTCTGTTAGGATAAAGGTCTAGACAGAGGAACCAGTCTATCCTATGAAAGTAACTTGAAAAAAGGCTGAATATATGCATAATAGTGCAATTTGTTGAGGTCAAATTAATCTCTAGTGCACAGCTGTCCATATCTCAGAACTATCATAAGTCATTAGGGAAAATTGTCAGCCTGAGAGAAGAAAGCAGAGAAACATCCTCTCAAGCTGTGTATGTATTTGTTTGCAAGACAGAAAGAAAAAGTTGCATTGCAATACATTAATATCTTGTGTGACTAACTTAACTGCCCCTGTATACCTGTTTTTGAATGCAAATACACCTAAAATATATATTTGTTTCTAACCACACCATTCCTTAACAGTGTATATTTTTTTCCTATATGCTGATTTTTATTTTTATAAACTTGTCTTATTTTACTCAAGTATTCTAGCAAAGTTAAGGGTGATGCAGGACTGCAGTTATCATCTATTATTGCTTGTCTGTGGAACAGGGGACATGGTTTTTTTTTTTGGCAAATTATGACTAGTCCCAGGGGATAAGACTATTATGGAAACCCTTTTGCATCATCAGAAAAGAATCCAAGTTCAGTCCCAAAGGTGCTTTTTCAAGAGGCAACTGGACTTTCTTTGTTTTTCCTTGAAGACATTTCACTTCTCATTCAAGAAGCTTCTTCAGTTCAGTTCAAAGGCTTCTTGGATGAGAAGCGAAATGTCTTCAAGGAAAAAGAAAGCAAGTCCAATTGCCTCTTGAAAAAGTACCTTTGGGACAACCAGGATCTGGATGGCTGAGAATCTCCATGAACAGTCCAAGTTCAGTGACAGCAAGAGAAATAGTATATATGCACACATCATACTCATGGATATATATTCAAGCTTTCTACCTGCCTTGTCCTTGTTGATCTGCACAACAATGTACTGTACTCTGTGTATGTGTGTGTGTATGTGTGTGTGTGCATGTGTTTCAATCAAAGGCCTAGTTTGCTTGCCAGTTATTATCCAGAAAAAGATGCTACGATGACTACTTGTGAACAAATGTCCTGTTCTTCTGACTGATATAAAAAAATGAAGTTCGTTCCTGCCAATCCACATTCAAATTTATCACAGCAGATAAGAGAATGAACATTTCAATGGATCTGCTTTCAAGTGACCTCTGTAATTCAGTAAGTTGTTGCTGCTTAAAGAATTCCATATGTGGGTTGTACATATATTTTTAAAAATGGCAAATACAGAAATCCCATGTGTAGATTGTACATGTATTTTAAAAGGTAGTAAATATAGAAATTTTCCAGAACAATTGAAAAAAGAATGCAGTAAAATGCTTAGTAAGAATGAATATAATAGTAGAAATTATTATGAATGCTAGAAATTATTAATGTTCTCTATGTCATTTTTTCTAACCTGAAATCTTATAGTTAATCTTATGTCATTTTACTATCTCAAGTACTATGTCAATATTTATTATTTTAGAATTTCACTTAATAAAATCCATGATAAAAGGCTGAGCATCCTGTAGAATGAGATAGAAATTGGTTAGTTTGGGAAGAACAAAAGTGTTGCATAGTATTTTTGCTACCTTTGTTTTCTGTGAATGTGTATTTTTGTGAGAATACATGCTTGATCTGACTATGATAAATTGAGCATGATCCTAGAATATAGTATTAAGAACTTCCATTTATATTTTGGCAAGACTTCTGAGGGCAAACATGTTATCACACACCATTGAAAGACAGAGTTAAGGGTAGATCATCATGGAGATAATCTATTTATGTAATTCCAAGAGTCAACGTGACTTGATAGCGCATAATTGATCAGTGTTATCCCAGAAACTGCTATTCCTAAATCAAATTTTGCTGTGTTTCTAGAAAATCTACAAAATAGACCCCAAATAGTCCTTTATTTCTTAACTAGTTGCAAATCAATACTTTGAACGAGAAGATTTTTCTTAATGTAAATATTACCTCCAGCTTCTGCTAATGGAGTCCTTGTAATACCTTACTTCATTCATCTAACATGCTTAACAATCCGTGAACTGTGATTGGTTAACACTATTAGTGTGCTTATTAACTCTGCAACTAAGTTTCAAACTCCTTTAAGAGCAGAAGAGAGATCAATATACATGCTAATTAGGTTTGATCTAGCAAATGTGTGCACATCATATGAAATTTATAACTTACTAGAATATTTTACATTCAACAGAATCATTTTGCTTTTTGTCAGTTCGTGTAGAATTTCCTTAAAGATAATTGTCACTGATTAGTTGTCTACAAATTACGTTCTTAATTCACAGTTATTGAGTAAAAGAATGTTGAAACCACTTTGAGTTATTACTTCTATGAGTTGGAACAGAATTGCATTGATTATATAATTGCTGAATGTCATTTTTATTTGTTTTTTTCCTATTGGTGCTATGATCTAGATATTTTATCATCTGTACAAATGTTTCTCTGTAAAAGTAGGTGAAACAGAAAAGCTAACACTCAGCACTTACGGATACTTTGCAAAATGCGTGCCTCAGGTTATAGTCGTACAGCCTCTGGAAGGAAATCTGAAATAAAGTATTTTTTTTTCAAATGTCTTTCCTTCAAAACTAGAGAGACAGCTTTGACCTCCAAGAGCAAAATCCATTACCTGATTACATTCAGGTAGTATGCACATCCATCAACTTCTAATATCAGATATTTCCAACACTGAAATGTCCTGCAGGTGTCAGTACATTTTATATATCTCCTAGCTGTGAGAGGTTAGAGCTAGCAAGTATGTTGGCTCTCAAATAACCCCTATGTTACAGATTCTAACCTGGAGAGAATAGCATGAGGTTCTATGGGGATAAAGGTAAAATTAATTCCAGTTGTAACATACTAGCTAAACATACTGGTTATAATGTGTCACAACTCAAGGGTGTTGTTTTCACCATTAGTGGGGAACGTTGCATGTGACATGGGTCTGGAAAAGGCTATACTTCATCATATCATTCCTTCTACCCAAAAATATTACATGGAAGCTTTGATGAACCAGGGCTATAGTAGCCCATAGTGGCCAACATGTATGGGACTTAATGGTGAGGAACAGATAATATGGAAGATTTCAACTTGAAATGAAATAATAAATTATAGCAATGGTGAAGATTTCATTATGAATAAATATAGACCAAAGTTATAAAATGCTGCTCTTCCTATTTTAATAATGGGTGGAAATGAAACAACCATGGGTGATTTGGGGAGAAAATATGCAATATGCTGAAAGAAGTTAATCTGTGAAAAAAAACTACTGAATTAGCAAATGTGAATAAATGGCTCATTCATGGCTCAGTCATTCGTTAATCAGATGAAAGAAGACAAAAAAGGCACACTGGAGAATAAGCCTTCAAATGTATCTACTGCTGAGTCACTGCTCCCAAATGGCTTCTTGTATCAATAAATAAGTAAATATACAAACTGTACAGCATGAAAAGGCAAACAAAATTCCAAAGAACAATAGAATGCAAGGCATTCACAACAGAAACAACAACCCTGCCTTCTTTCACTGATGGTAATTGAGACTTTGCACTACTAAATATGACTAAACTTAAATTCAGATATAATTTCACATTTTAAAAAAATAATTTAAGATTTCCCCCTTTTATAGGTCAGCTAAACAGAAAACTTACACCTGACGAAGATTTTCTTGAAACTTTAAGCCATTTATTAGCTGTGGGTGGTATTTTCAATATCTAAATACAATTTTAGATGTCAGCATGATACCTTTTTATCCTTCTTAAGTTGGTTCAGACATTATTATTATTATTACATATTGTTAGATTTATTAAGTGACACTCATATGCCAAATCAAAACTTGAGCTTTAAAATAGAAAATCAAAATGGAGTTTTGTGTGATTATTGTACTCTGTATTATAATTTATGACATAGTTCGACCTATTATTTTTATTGGGTCCTCTATTGAAAAGCCTGCTGTTCTTCCAAAGACTTTGCCCACCGCTCATCTGTAACCATTTCCTCTCTATCCTCCTGCTGGTCCGCAAAGCTGGAAAGGTCGGGGAATCCTGACCTAACTAAAGGAGATGGTTCACTTTTGGCCCTATTATAACTTTTGGTAGTCTTTGAAACCATCAATCATGGTTTCTTTCACACAGAGAGAGAAGTAGAATTATGGAATAAAGCATGTTAAAGTAAGAAGGACTAAAATAAACATCTTTGTTTCCAACAGAGCAATCCTAAGAAAGGGTATGTATGCTCACCTAGTCAGAATATGGGAAAAGAAGATGGAGGATTACAATTCTTTGGGTTCTCTGTTCTTTTATCTCTTTCTCTCTCTTTCTCTCTCTCTCTCTNCTCTCTCTCTCAAGCTCTCTCTCTCAAGCTCTCTCTCTCAAGCTCTCTGACCTGAGATGGAATCATTAGCATTTTGAAAGAGGGAATATGTTATTAGAGTCTCCATTAGGAATTCTGGTAGTCTATCTTGAACTTTGGAGAAAGGGGAATCGAGCAAATGTATTCCCCTGGGATTACACTTCAGAAAACAAAGGAATTCCTAAGTGAGAGGAATGTGGGTGTTTATGTTTTCATAACATCACCATGATTCAATAAAAAACCTCACTATTTTCAAGCAGAAGAAGGAAGCTTATTAATTGAGGTGAAAGGCCAAGCTTTTGGAAACTTTCTGGAACTTTTGGGCTATCCTTGAAAATCTTATTTTCAACACCTGAGATTAGGTTTGTTTGTTAATTTTGAATGGAAAATTCAACTTTATTTTCCCTTAATGTCACAATGAATTCCTTAGCCTGAAGCTGAAGCTTCTGTCTTCTAATGCAGGGGTTCCCAACCCCTGATCCATGTACCAGTACCAGGCCGCAGCATGCCAGCAACCATTCCGCACAAACAAGCAAAGCCCCATCCGTGGGATGCAGGCAGCAACAAAAGCATGCACTCTCCAGTCTGCGGAAAAACCTTTATCTTTTGGTGCCCAAAAGGTTGGGACCCTCTGTTCTAATGCATATGTTGCACCTGAGTGTCAGTGATTTTAATACACCAATATTGCAATTAGATTTATCAAAAAGAAAATGGAATGTTAATAATATTTAAGCCAATGTACAATGCCATATTAAATGACACACATTTGAACCACTTCACTCTTGATTCAGATATAGTAACTATAGATATAATGTTATTATAGTATAAGACATTTATTTAAAATCTAATAAAGGTTCATTTTGTTGATTTTGGTCAAATAGTTTAAGCACTACAATACTGTAGTGGTACTGGTATTATATAAATATTCTATATAATAAATATCCTCTAATATTGACTTCTTTAAAGATAGAGCATTTGGCATATTATCACCTTCCTACATTTTCATTTTATCGTGGATTTTTAGTGATTTTTATTATCTTGGCTGCTGATTATCTTTGAAACCATTTTTCTTTTTCTTTGCACTCAAGCACCTCAGTTTTATTAGCCTACATCATCATTAAATCCAAGTGAAGATGATGACACATTATATCAAATTCTAGCATTGCTGACACCATCCTTTTAAAGTGCCATGGCATCATCGACAAATTCATGTGGAGTTTTATACAGTATATATAAATGAAAACAGAAAGAAATGTGAGAAATAGAAATGGAAAGAGGCTAAAAGAGTGGTATGCAGTCACCCCAGATTCTATTATAATAAATATTGTGTTCATTTGTGGCTCGTGACAAACAAAACTGATTGGCTAACAAGTTTCAGCTTAGTAGCTATATATGCAGTAAATAATAGATTAACTATTTTCCAGTAATTCATTCAGTACATTGATACAGTTGTGCCATGTGTGTGTTTTTTGGCATAATGTGAGTCATAACAACAGAATAAATGCTGAGCACTTTACGGTCTTCTAAGCTGCAAGGGCTATTGGGATAATAAAATAAGGTGTCTCTGTCTCTATCATCTCTCTATCTCTATCTCTATTTTTCTCTCCTCTCTTTTTCTCTCTCTATATCTCTCTATCTTTATCTATCTTACTTTACTATCCTATCCCAAGTCATTGAGTTACTATTGCTATTTTCACAGGCTAATTTTTCAAAGCTGTTAAAGAAGACTGTTCCAGTCCTTGTCTCTCTACTAATAACACTTTGGCAAATTATTCACTCCAGAGGTGGACTGTTATTATTTTTGTCCCAATTCATCAGGCCAAGCTAGCTCTAAAAGGCTAATCTAAATTCTAACATATTGACAGAAAGGATCTCACAAGTTTTTCTTGATCTCAGTTATCTTACAGAAGCAAATCCTGTTCTGCTTTCCTTTTTACTATTTCTTAACAAAGAGAAATAGAACAACTAACTTTGCAGAAGGATGGGCACATCTGACATTTTGAAAATAGATTGTGAATACCATCATAAGATGGTTACTGGAAGTATTTGCCCATTCGCAAGATGACTGCCTCTGGGAGGGAGGCGGTGGTGGGATTCAGTCAGTTCGCACCAGTTCCGTAGAACCGGTAGCTAATTTTTTGTTGCCCAGGCCCAGAATGGACTTCTGGAAGCAGCATCTACACAGAGAACCAGTTGTTCACATATTTGAATCCCACCACTGGAGGGAGATCATAATAACTTACAAAGATGACTCACTGCCATTCCTTGCTTAAGCATAAATTTTCTTATCATCCAAATTTTCTTATTGTCTTCTAGGATATATTTTCTGCTGATCTTACATTCAATTTCTGATCAGGTCTGAAATCAGACAAGTCTGACTCTGTGCTGTCTCATTTGTATGGTTATTATCTAGGCCAGAAGTCTTCAAACTTGGCCCTTTTATGACTTGTGGACTTCAACTCCCAGAATTCTCAGCCAGGCACGCTGGCTGAGGAATTCTGGGAATTGAAGTCCACAAGTCATAAAAGGGCCAAGTTTGAAGACTCCTGATCTAGGCTTATATTTATCTTTTTGAGAGGATTTTTCATATTACATTCTTAACCTTATAGGTTACAAGTTAGTAATAAATTAGTGTCTGCAGCCCTCTTGGCATCTACTGATGCCATGTTAAGAATGCTCCCACAAAGACCTAGGATAAATACCTGAAGCTGACACCTAATATCTAATTCTTTTGAATATTTTTCATCAATCAATTAGTTTAAAAATATATAATCTCAGCTGCTTAATTTATTCATATTAACAGAAACAGGATGGCTTTTTAAAATACAGCATTTTTTTGATAAGGTTTAATGCAGGGGTCACTGGCTGAGGGATTCTGGGAGTTGAAGTTCACAAGTCATAAAAAGACCAAGTTTGAAGACTCCTGATTTAATGAAATATAAAAAGCTTCTTCTTCCAAACATTATCCTCTGAGGAAAAGGTAGGATGTATTGGTATTTATTTCTTCTGACTTGAAGATTGAGAATTCTGCAATGTGTATTAATATATTTCAAAAAGGATTTGTGAAATACACTTCATTGGGTCACCTTTGGAGGGCATTTTCCAATTACCTGAAATGAGATGCATAGAATATTCCCAACAAAATTTCACATTGGGCTTTATTATGCCTGAGAATAGCAGATGGGGCAGAACACTGCTACTCTAAAATGCAGGATTAAGCTCGGACATTCTGACATATTTTCTTGGGATGCAATCTGCTGTTTCTCAAAAATGTAGTCAAATCCCTCTGGCTTTCAGAGAAGAGAAGAAATGGCCCTAGTACTTTTTATGAAGTTTGCGCATTATTCCTATATCATTTAGGGCATAACAAAGCAGGACGCAAAGCAATTAAAGATCTGCTATATTATCTTTACAGAGAAAAAAACACATAGAGACTCACACACAAATTTAGCAAGTAGGCACAATCTGATGAATAAATAGCTGAGTCTCCGTTTAATAGGAGAACTTTTACTGGGTTAGGTGTAATACTTTTGTCCTTTAATTTAATAGCAACAATACTTAGACTTATATACCACTTCACAGTGCTTTACAGCCCTCTCTAAGCAGTTTACAGAGTCAGCATATTGCCTCCAACAATCTGGGTCCTTCTTTTACCAACCTAGGAAGGATGAAAAGCTGAGTCAACCTTGAGCCAGTGAGAATGGAACTGCAGAACTGCTGGCAGTTGGCAGTCAGCAGAATTAGCCTGTAGTACTGCATTCTAACCACTGTGCCACCACAACATTTAAAATAGCATTTATAACATGTAGAAGTGTGATATTCAGAATCTGGGCGTATTAAATAGAAATTAAATTAGGCCAAGTGGAAAAGCATTCTTGCATTTAAAACCTACACAATTATATCAAAAGTCTTTCTGATAAATGCTGGTTATTTCTGTTGTAAAGAAAAATCTTGCAATATTGATTCATGAGTTACATTCATTCTTAGAAGGCTGATGGTTAAGAACAACATTCATTCTTAGAAGGCTGATGGTTAAGACAGAAGTTGCACTTCTAACAGTTGTGCAACTTCTGTCCTTGAAATCTGGCATATCTCTTCTCATCGTCTCTCCACAATCTGCCACTGAATTATAAGTCTTAGCCAGAGAAAAACAGAAACTGATTAATTACATTTGGAGTAATGATATTAAATAAATGTAATCAATTTAATGCAATTAAAATTACATCATAACAAATTCAACACTTTTAAAATCTTGTCCTAATGCTACTGGTTTATTCTGGCCTCATCTACTCTTGCTTTGCAGCATTCACCTGTAATATTTATTTCAATCTGTGAGCACAGATTCTACAAGTAATCAGATGCCTGTATTCCTAATAGCAAATCATAAGTTTTTCCACTCTTTGTTTTTTCATTAAATCTGAGTTCTCCTTATGGACTGAAACTGTATCCTATTATAAATATGCAGCGTCTGGCTGAAGAGATTACTGTATACTGATACTAATGTGTAATTTTGTATTCTTTATGTAATTGAAACTGAAGTCTTTATGCATGCCCACAGACCTCTCTTGATCCCTGAAAGCCCCTACAGTTGACCTGGTTCACTGCCTTATTTTTATTTTAAAAAGCAAAAGAGTGAGAATATCAGAATTTAAAGAAAAAAAACAGAAGAATGGCAATGAGAGAGTGTTGCCCTTTTCCTCTCCCTATTTTCAACTTTCCTGGTTGATATGGATACCTAAGCTAAAATACAATAACCAGGAATAAAATTGTCTATACCTGTTAGATCGCGCAGGCAGTAAGACACGAGTCGAGTGACAGTCAGCTCTCGGTTTATTGGCAAGGCATCAAGTAAATCCGGACTGGCTCTCTGGGCCAGGGGAGCCCTCTTTTATGGGATTCCCCTGGCTTGTAATCACACAGTTCCTATTGGCTGGCAAGACCCTGTTGCTAGTTAGCCAACCAGCAACGGGCATGA